>NC_091064.1:80641822-80945259 GCF_000393655.2 Nicotiana sylvestris | reverse complement strand
CAATGGATTGATGCTGCTCGGCCGTTTATTTCTTTGCACCATTCTTGTTAAAAGTCAGAAGCTTTTCTTTATGAACCAGTGATTAAGACTCGACCTAAAATAATTTTTTTGCCCTTTAATTTGTTAGCACCTTCGTTAGCAGCCAAAACGTGTGAAACCCTACTTAATTCAGCATCAACCAAGTTCCCTGTAGGTTTAACAAGCTCTAAAGTTTTCTGTTTTTTTGCATTCAAAAAGTCCCTAGCATCACCTTGTAATTTTTCAATACGTATCATCTTCCTCGACTAGATCATCAACATCATGAGTTGTTGCTATTGTTTTTCTTTTCAATTGAATTGTTTGGTTAAGAAATCCAATTGTTTGGTTAAAATTTTACATTTGGAAATATTCTTAAAAGCAAATTTTGATTTGTGAAATTTGGAACATTTTGTTTGGTTGTGTAACTTGTATATCTCTTTCATTTACAATGGGAAACTAGATCAGCAGTTTGTTTGTAGTAGTTTGTGACTTGTCGAGCTTGTAGCCTCCTTCCAGCACTAGGAATATGAGAAAGAATAAAATTCAGTTGTTCCTTAATAGTAGCTCCTTGTGCCTATTGAAAACATAATATTAGGTTGTATAACTGAATTCACATCCTTCTACAACCTCGAGAGTGCTGTAGTAGTACGTACATCACCCTTAGCTACTAGTTTTATAGATTTAAAAAGATCTGCACCTTCCTTATGTTGTCACAGATTTCCAACATGCTCCTTAACAACCTCTGTTCCCCCCAAATTTTGAGTAACAGCTGTAGCAGCCAACTCTACTTGTTGATTTTTTTCAGTCGTAGCCACACCTACTGTCATGTTAGTTGCAACCAACTGACCATGCTCCTTTGAAACCACAGCATCAATACCTTCGTTAGCAACCAAAACGTGTGAAGCCCTACTTAATTCAACATCAACCAAGTTCCCTGTAGGTGTAGCAAGCTCTAAATTTTTCTGTTTGTTTGCATTCAAGAAGTCCCTGGTATCATCTTGAAATTTTTCAATATGTCGATCACCTTCCTAGACTAGATCATCAACATCATGAGATGCTGCTATTGTTTTTCTTTTCAATCGACGACACTCTATCTCGTCATGGCCTTGGTGTTTACAATGACAACAATAAGTTATCTTTGTCTAGATTTCTTTATCATTTACATGTTTGTTCTATGATGACTATGATCTATTTATAAATGGCAAAATATTCCATATTGATTCAGCCCCCATGTAGTAGCTCCATGTCACTGCGATCATCATTTTATTGTTAAAAAAGTCCACATCCTTTTAGGCTTTGCATAATCGGTTGAATTTTTCATGTTTATTTATTATGTCTCTTTCCTGTCATATTTAATTTACGTAGTCTTTAACTGAAACTTTAGATGGATGATTTCATCGCAGAAGCTTTTTTAAATTATAATTGTATACTTTATATATATATATATATATATATATATATATATATGTGTGTGTGTGTGTGTGTGTGTATATAAACTAACTTATATTCCACTTAGCTTTAGAACTTGTTAAACTGACGTTCAATGAACAAAAGAGTAAAAAACAAATTTTTTTGGTTAACAGGGATACTTTATTAACAAAAACTAAGTAGCATTGCAATGTTCTATCATGGAAGTCCCAATGGGATCGAGTTCATGATTTGTACAGTTAAAGGAGCTATCAGAAAAAAATAGAGGTGTCAATTATAGCACAGATATTCCCAAGACTAGCTAATTTATTACAAGAGTTCTCTGAAATAGTTCTAGTAAAGGAGGACCCCCTTTGATCTGCTGGAAAGTTGGCAGCCACAAAGTGAGGGACGGTATCAAGTTTCGCATAAGTGCAAAAATAGGCAAGCTTGGTACTTTCTGTTGCCAAGAGATGAGCTATTGAATTTGCTTTGCAAAAACTGTGCCTGATGTTCTGGATCTCTAGCTGGAACATTAACTACCTGCAAAACTGAATGATTGAGTTATATGTAGGATGATTACTTTGAATTATTTGTATTACTTCCACCGAGTCTGTTTCGACCTCTAACGGCTTCAATTTTCTTTAATGGGCAAGATGTAGTCCTTTGCTTTAAAGCAAGATGTTTGGCGTAAGTATGATTAAGCACATGAGTATGTTCCTGGAAACTAACAATCCAATCTTCGGTGGAATTTCGGATGATACCACCCAAACCACCAATCTTATCATTGCCTTTACAAGCTCCATCTGTATTCAATTTATAAGCACCTTGCCTTGGCTTATGCCATTTAACCTTTATGCTCTTTTTGTTGGTCGGGCTAGAGTGAATGTAAGTAAGGAGCTTAAATTCTTGTGCACGGGTAATAACTAGGCTTAGAGAGAGATCATGTTGGTCATTGTTAAAGTTGTTATTGTTTCTATTGATCCACAGGTTCCAAAGTGCAAACAGAAAAAAATCAAGCCAATCTAACATTAAGAGAGGTATTGGGGGTTGAAACTTTTTTACAGTATCAATCCAATGTCCCTCCACCAGCGTGATGCTAGTATTATTGATACCAATTTCATTCAAAAACCTATTAGCTATGGGGCAAGAAAGGAATATATGGGTAATGGTTTCTTCAGCACTCTTACAGATTGGACACGTTTTATCAATGTTGATGTCAATATTATTGAGATAGGTTCTAGTTGGAAGTCTATTATGATAACAAAGCCAAAGAAAAAAGATGATTTTTTTTGGAGCGCGAAGATGCCAAATCCAGTCAAAGTCATTGACAGACCCTTCATGGTTGTCAATAAAACTATATGTGGATTTATTGGTAAAAATACCATTTGTATTGATGGACCAAATTGGATGATCGTGGAAAATCTCATTCTGAGGGATGTTGATGCTTGTAATATAATTTTTTAAATAATCAGGTAATTCGAAAGATATACCAGAAAGATCCCATGTTGCATCAAACCAAAGATTATGGATATTAAGGCTCTCTTCGCGCGGGGTTAAGGGACCATGAATAATGGTTCGAAGGGGAGGAAGGTTAAGGATCCATCTATGGTTCCAAAAATTTATATTTTTACCATTGCCAATCTCCCAAGTAATAGCCTCCTTGTAAATAGACCAACTTTTGAGAATATTTTTCCAAATAAAGGAGCTATTTGAAGGATTCTTTTGGAAGAGTATTGCGTAATGAGAGTGTTAGCCTAAAAAAAGTAGGATTAATAAAAAATCCCCAAGCTAAGCCGGTTAACAAGGCCAAATATTTTGTAGAAGCTTTTACTAGACCTAACCCCCCTTGGTGCTTGGGCTTAGTGATGGTTTTTCAGTTAACAAGATGCAACTTTCTCTTGGTAGTAGTAGTCCCCCAAAGGAAGTTCCGTTGAATTTTGTCAATGTGATTATGAATTTTAACTGGCAGATGAATATATTGCATAACATGATTAGGTATGCTAGAGAGAGTAGAGGAGATCAATGTCGATCTGTCTGCCATAGTAAGGCAACTAATTTTCCAGTTGGCTAGCTTAGATCTCATCATGTCAATAACAAATTGAAAGTTTGATGCTTTAGGGTGTCTACTTAAGATAGGAAATCCAAGATATTTGCCAAAGTTGCTGCAGCTATTAATGCCAAAAAAGTTAGAGATTTCAGTTCTAAGGTTATCAGGGCAGTTTAAGGAGAATATAATTTTTGATTTTGTAGTATTGATTTTCTGCCCTGATAAATTAAAGAAAACATTGATGCCTTCTAAAATAGTAGAGAAAGATTTTTTATTGGCTCTAACTATTAGAATTAAATCATTAGCAAAGAATAAATGTGACAAAGGAGGGCTCCTAGGAGACAACTTAATAGGGTCCCAATTCGCGCAATCAACTGCATGATTAATATATCTAGAAAACATTTCCATGCATGGGATAAAAATGTAAGGGGACATAGTATCACCTTGTCTAATACCCCTAGTTGGCATAAAGAAAGGATTTCTAGTCCCATTAACTAGAACGAAAATGTTAGTAGTGGTAACACAAGACATAATCAATCTAGTAATATTAGGAGGAAAATTGAAGTAGCGAAGGGTTCTAAAGATGAAAGATCATTCCAATCTATCAAAAGCTTTTTCTAGATCGATTTTGAGAATCATGCCATGATTAGTACCTTTTCGTTTATTAAAGTTGGAAATGACCTCTTGAATAATAATAGAGTTATCACTAGCTCTTCTATTCTTTATGAAACTAGCTTGATAAGGACTGATGAGCTCATCCAAATAGGGCTTTATATGATTAGTAATAATCTTGGTAATGATCTTGTAGATAGTATTACATAGACCTATTGGTCTAAAGTTTTTGAGATCATTTGCATTCAGAATTTTTGGGATAAGGCAGATAAAGGTGTTATTAAGGAATTCAGGGATTTGTTGAGTGTTAAAGATATTTTTGCAATAACTAAGCACCGTAGGACCAACAATGGACCAATATTTTTAGTAAAAAAAGGATGAAACTCGTCTGGTCCAGGAGCTTTAAAGGGTTTAAAGGAGAAGATAGCGGAAATAATTTCTTGATCAGTAATCGGTCTGTCTAGGTTGTGTAAATTTAATTTGTTGAAGGAACTAATACTATAGTTGATGCCCTTCAAATTCGAACTAACGTGACTTGTGGTGAAAATATCCCTAAAAAAATTTAACGTATGGTCAACTACCTGAGCGGGGTCTTCAATCCAATTTCCCACATTATCTTTGAAGTTCGTAATTCTATTATGCCTACACCTATTGATGGTGGAGATATGAAAAAATCTAGTATTTGCATCTCCCTCATTGAGACAATTAATTCTGGATCAAAGCTTCCAAAAATCCTCTTCCATCCTAAGCACATTATTGTACTCATTAACTAGAGAAGATTCAAGCTGTTGTAAAAAGGGGCTCAAAGTGTACTTGTCGGAGGATTGAAAACCATTAAGTCTAGCAAGAAGTCTACGCTTCTTTTGAAAGATGTTACCAAAGACTTCGTTATTCCACCAAGTAACTTCATGCTCAAAATAATTGGCTGCTTCTAAGAGATGTTTGTTACTCCAGCATTTGTCCACTATATTGATAAAGTCCGGATGGGAGCACCACATGGTTTCAAGCCTAAAGGGTTTGCTAGTGTTGCTCTTAAAACTAGGGCTTAGTCTAATAAGGAGAGGGTTATGATCTGAGTAGGTTATGGGGAGATGGTTTACTATGGCATTTGGATAAATACTAAGTCATTCGTCATTAACAAAACATCTATCTAATCTCTCCATAATCAGGCCAGTACTTCTTTTCCTACAATTCGACCAGTTATATTTACATCGCTTAAAACCAAGATCTAACAGCTTACACTTGTTAATACAGTTCCAAATCTGGGAGGCTCTAGTATTGTTTATAGGGCGTCCTCCCCACTTGACATCAGACATTAAAACATCATTAAAGTCACCTCCGACCAACCATGGACCAACATAAGTCTCATTTAACTTTTCTAAATTATTCCATATAATATTTCTATTATTAACAGTAGTATTGGCATATAAAGCACTAAAAAGCCAAGGTTTTTGATTCAGAAGTATCTTAATCATAGTATGAAGTTCTTGATCCACTCTCGCTAACTCATCTACAATCACCAAGTTATGGATCCACATAATCACTAAGCCGCCAGAACGACCCTCGACGGGGATTTCGATCATCTTACTAAAATGAAATTCATGTTGGAGGGGAGCATGGTCATGCATTCTAGTTTCTAGGAGAGTTACCATACAAGGTTTATGAGTCTCTATAATTTTCCTAAAATTTCTACGGAAGTTTGCATTATTCGCACCACGTACATTCCAAATAACAAAGGAGGTTGCTCTATTCATTAGAAATGATGGGTTTGCAGGGGTCACTGGATTCTCCTCCATAAGAGAAAGTGCACTTCACCTCACGGATGGGCTTAGTATTACTGCATGTTTTTCTACTGCTCGGTTTATTGGTAGCCTTATGTCCATCAAGCTTTTGAATAGTGCTGCTGGGCATTTGAGAATATACTTCTTGTCTTGCTTCTGTCACACCTCCTTTTTCCGCACCCGAGGGGGCGCAAGGGAGTTTTTTCCAATTAAAGGACAATCGAAACGGGATTGGTTTAATTATTTCAGAGTCGCCACTTGGGAGATTTAGGGTGTCCCAAGTCACCAATTTTAATCCCGAATCGAGGAAATGAATGACTCTATATTACAGTCTGCGTACCAGAAATCTAGATAAGGAATTCTGTTAACCCGGGAGAAGGTGTTAGGCATTCCCGAGTTCCGTGGTTCTAGCACGGTCGCTCAACTGTTATATTCGGCTTATTTATCTGATTTTTAATACAATTATGAACCATGTGCAAATTTTATCTTTTACCGCTTTATTATCATTATTTTTTAGGAATGTGAACATCGCTTAAAAACATATCTTTGGACTGTGTCACATGAAATGCACCCACAATCCGAAATATATTTTTATTTGATGTTTTAGGATTTGGATTCGGGTCGCATGAAATACACACCCTAGTTTAGGAAAGTAGATTATTAAACACGCGCCTAAAGAGACTATCGCGTTATTATTTTGGGAAGACCGTGAAATTCGCTAAACGGACCTCCTGAATTCTAAGTAGTTTAAAACAAGTATTTACTGAGGGCCCCGCGATTTGTATTTTTATTCGGCGAGGCTCATCTCATTCTTATTTTTTAAAGGAGTTTGCAACGTCATGGAAATGCATCTCCGACCACGTCACAATCAATGTACCCATGATTAGAGACACATTTCGACTTCGTTGAGATTTGGATTTAGGTCACATAAATGTGCACCCGAGTTTAAGGAAATTAAATTATTAAAGGCGCGCCTAAAGCAACTAGCGCATTATTATTTTTGTAGGGCCGTGAAATTCGCTAAACGGCCCGACCCGGAATCTAAGTATTTAATATATACGTTTTTTGTGAAGGCTCCGCAATCTGTACATTTTTATTTTTTTGGCGAAGCTAGTCTCGTTTTTTTTGTTTATTATTTATTTATTTTAGAAAAAAGAGACAAGGCTAAAATAACCACATTTTGCTACTTTGCGAGGTCATGGGTTGTAGATTAAACTTATTTGATGAAACGAATATTTTTCAGTGGGATTAAAATTACTCCTATGATTTTAACATTACTACTATACGTACAAACAACTCTTAAGACAAGCATGTAGATAACAATAATCTTAGCATGAAGAAACAAAATGCGGAATAGCTACTTAAAATAATGAAACAAAGGAAGAGACATTCAACAAATCCGATACACAAACAGTGCATAGGAAACCATATCATTTCATTCCATTTAAGCAAATATAACAAGTTTGGAAATGTATATGCACCTGTTTGAAGCAAGAACAACAACCAAACTGTCTCGACAACTATCGGAAACCTCTCCAATGACGGAACCTCGATGCCGAACTCAACGGTATCAGACCGGAAGACACGAGCACAACCCGACGACGACCTCAGACGGACTGCGCGACGATGGCGAAGAAACGGCGACAACTGGGCATGCTAATGCCAATGACGACTGGTTCGTTGCTGGGGAAGGAGGCGAGCTGGGGGAAGCTGGGCGATGGTGGACGTGGGGGAGCAGCTGTGGGCTAGTTGTTTGGGCAGTGGGGGTGCGACTGGATGGTCACCTTGGGCAGTGACGACGGGGGTGGTTGGACGACGCAGCAGCGATGGCTGCTGCTTGACGGGTGGTCGATGGGCGTTGCTGGGTTTTTTGGTTGAGGTCGGCGGGACTGGGGCTGCGACGGGGGGTGGGACTGACTTGTTGGTTACGACAGTAGTGTAGTGGTGTTAGGACGTGAGGGAGTCGATGGGGGAGCTGGTTGCGACAGTAATGGTCGAGGGCTATGGAGGTCTGGAGACGAGGAAGGGTGACGCGAGGAGGATGACGAGTGAAGCAGCAAGGGTGGACTGCCGGTGGTGGTGCTCGGTGGTGGCGCTTGGACGTAGGGAATGGAGTTGGGCTCGTCGTCTGGTTATTGATGATGGTGGAGGGGGTTAGGAGAAGGAGCAATGGTGGTCTGTCGATGGTGGTGATGGAGGAGGAGGGTGGTCCTTGACGGAGAGGGAGCTGGGTGGTTTCACTGGTTTTTTTTCGTAGGGTTTGCTTCTTCTTCTTTTGAAGAAGAAGAAGAAAGGTGAACAGTAGTCCCTCCAAAAAAAATTTCAAAGTCTTTTTTGTTCAGCAAAATGTCCGTGTATTTAGCATGGGTTTGCCCAGAAAAATGAGCCCACGCGTGGTGGGGTTCAAGGCATATGTCCCCCACGCGTGGTGGGGTTCCCCACGTGTCCTGGACACGGTTTATTATGGGCTAGGTCCGAAAATTAGGCCTAAAACCGGGCAGTTTGAACCCGAATATTATTCTTTTGCCCGGACCCGAGAAATAGGAACACGTTGCTTAACTAGTCCTATGTAAGCAAAATAACTACCAAAAATAAGACTAGTATTTAAACAAAACTATATATTTATTTTTTTTAAATATTTTTCAAGGTTTAAAATAGCTACAAAATATTAATAAAACTATTTTTTTTGTAATTTTCGTTTTTAAATATTAAGATAAAATATGAGGTAATATTTTGTATTTTTCAAAGTTAAAAATGACTATAAAACCTTAATAGAACTATATATTTTTTTTGTAATTTTCGAAATTATATAAAGTACAAAAATAAAGTACAATTTTTGTATTTTTCAAATTTATGAGAGATACATAAACTAAAATTTATATATTTTTTTTTTGAAATTTTTCTTTTTGCAACGAAATAAAGTAAAAATAGTTAAAATAGCTATATTAGTCCTAAATTAAATATTTAAGCTTAAGAATGTAAAAATTCCCGGGGAGGGTCAAAAATCACGTGCTTACAGCTTCTCCGTGAATAACAATATTGTTATTTCTCTTGGGCTTGAAATCTTTGTGCGAGATTTCCTTATGGGTCATATAGCTTCCCCTTGTTCTCCCATCACATGATTTGTCATGTCTTGTGCGTTGGGAGATAGTAGTTTGTCTAATGAAACTAGATTGGTAGGCATCTGGGGGTTATTGGTCTATAGGGATTAGATTATCTGTCTTACTTGATTGTTCTATTGCCATGGTAAGAAGATTAGACATGTGGTTATTAGAGTCTAAGGTGGAATGATTGGATTTTGACGAGGAGGGTTGGGAAATATTTTGTAAAGCATCGTGCTGAGGTAAAGATAAAATTTGGTTCGTAGCATTGTATTGGTTTGGAGAGCATACATTGGAATCACTTATGGGATAAGATTTTTTACTAGCAGAAAGAGAGTGCAAATCTATGGAGGTATTATCGATTTTCATGGTTTATGTATTGTGAATCGTGTGAATATTATCCTCTTGTTCTAATTGGGTGTCCTGGGTATTGCCACCAGTATTAGCCATATTTTGTTGGTCTGTAGTATCGTGAGTATTCCCACAGGTATTTGCCACTTGATTTTTGTTAGTAGAATAGTTTTTGTTTTGGCATGACACCTTGGAAGAGCTACTGTTAAAAATATTACTAGTAATATTACTTATACTATTTAATGGTTGGATAGGAATTGACTTGGCACTTTTAGCATTGGCCACATCAATGCCACTTGCCTTGGTATCTTTGTTTGTCTGCCTCGTTTGTAACGATTCATCAGACAATTTGGATTTTATGCAATTTTTATCAGTAGTAGGAGAAAAATTATTGGGATCTAGGTAAGGATCATTAAAAGAAGCAAATTGATTGCTGACTAGTAGATTAGGATTGGCAAAAATATTATCTTCTTTTATGGTTGTGACAGCTTGACTAACATTTGGGGAAGTAGCAAATAAACTAGTTTTTTCTTTGTAAATTAGTTTTTGAGTATTGAGGAACTTACCTGTGGTAGCATAAAAAATTCTTACATTGATACCTGAACGAGTAGTATTCTCTGCATTCTTTTTCATTGGCAAATCCTTTTGTAATTACCTTCTCCTCCTTGAAAAAGAAACTATTTGCCACTCTTCTGCTGATGTTGTCTGGATGTTTATTTTGCTTGGAGGATTATGGACTTCTTCAGTGGGAATGAGATGTCTAAACATATATAATCGTTGAATGTGACCCATCCTTCCACAAGCCTTGCATAAAAAATTATCTCCTTCATACAGGATGTATTGCTTATGAGTACTAATGTAAATAAAGGCTTTAACTGGATGTTCTAATGACATCTCAATACATAATCTAGCATATCTCCCTCTGAGAGTTGCTGACGTACAAGCATCAACTTTTAAGAGGCGACCCAATTTGTTGCCAATTTTTTTAGGATATCACCATTATAGAACTCCGTTGGCAATTGAGGAAGTCGTACCCAAACTGCAGAAGTAGTTTGTTTCACTTTGGAAGCAACAAAATTCGGGATCTTTATTACTGATAAAAAATATCCATTAATAAACCATGGACCTTGGTGAAGAGCTCTAACCATATTCTCTTCCTTAGAGAATTTAACAATATAATAATATTCACCCAGATCAATTAGTGGAAATTGTTCGGTGGGCTTCCATAGTTCCTGGATTTTTCGCTTAAGATATTGATGTAAAATGCGCTTACCCATTAATTTGATAATGATTGAGAATTTCCATGGATTGTATATGCGCGTCATTTCTTCGGAAGATAGTTGAATAGTGTTATCATCAGATCTATAAGTTAGTGAAGAAGAGTCCGGAAGTATTATTTCCTCAGAATCTTTCTTTGAAGACATAGCAAGCACATGTGCGGAGGGATTGAAGTGCATCGGGTTGTTGGCAAGTAGTTTGTCTCTAAAAGAGGACTTTTCAATTATTTTGGAATTGGTAATAGGTTCTATGTTAGGATCTAGTGGTTTAGGTAGGATATCCATAATTTTTGGCAAATCAGGTTCATCTACTGACATGGATCGTTTTGGGGATTTTAGTGAAGGTTCAAGAGCAAAGAAGAAGAGAAGAGAGAAGGAGGACTTTCTCTCTCTAAAAGAAAAAAACATATTTGTAAATAAGAGTAGTATGTTTTGAAAATTTTAAAATATATAATATATGGTTCTTCTATGAAATATAAGTTTAATAATTCTATTCTTAAAAGATTTATGAACCAATATATGAAAACCATAGAAGAAGTGTAATTTATAAGTTTAATAATTCTATTAAAAAAATGAACCAATATGTGAAAATCATAGAAGAAATTAGAGATAGTTTAAATGTTTAATAGTTTAATTGTTAAAACGATAGTTTTAATAGATTTATATTTGATAGTTTCAACTGTTAAAATGATATCTTTGAACTATGGAATTACCTACTAATAGGATTGATTTTTTATTTTGAACTACCTTTTTTATTAATTTCTCCTTTTTACTAATAAATTTGTAGCTCTTGCAGTAATTATAGAAAAGAAAGGAATATCTTGAGCGTCATGGACAATCCTATAAATAAAAGATGGATGTATTGTGATAGAGTTAGTAAAGAATATTTGGAGGGAGTAGAGGATTTTTTAAATCATGCATTTTCTGAAAAACAACGTGGAGAAAAAATTGCATGTCCATGTACGAAGTGTGTGCTTATCCATCAAGTAAATCGGGCTGCAGCATATGATCATCTTGTGGTTAATGGTATTATACCATCATATGATACTTGGTTTTGTCATGGGGAGTCTCTAAAGGGATCAAACAATGCTGGAGAAAATAACCAAAGCCATTCAACTTTAAGGAGCGATGATATGCGAGGAATGATACATGATGCATTTGTAGATGTTACACAGTTCATAGATACTGACATTAGTGAAAGTGGTGGCATGGATCAAAACATACAAGAGAATACTGCTCATCCATATGGAAATAAACCTCATCTAGAGGTGGATAAGTTTGAACGGCTCGTGAAGGAGGCAAATGAAGAACTGTATCCTGGATGTAAGAAGTTTAGCAAACTATCTTTTTGCTGCATATGTATCTCTTAAAATGCACGTTCAAATGGTCAAATTAATCTTTTAATTCTTTGCTTGGACTATTGAAAGATGCGCTTCCTGAAGGAGAAAAATTGCCTCCTTCTTTCTATGAGACCAAAAAGATAGTTGAAGGCTTGGGCTTAAAGTATGAAAAAATCCATGCTTGTCCCAACGATTGCATGCTTTTTAGGAAAGAGTTTGCTAATAAAATGTTAATGAATGCAAAGTTTGTGGGTTTCTAGATGGAAAAATGATGCTAGAAAAATTCCAGCCAAGGTCCTAAGGTGTTTTCCTTTAAAACCAAGGCTACAGAGATTGTTTATGTCTTCAGAAACTTCTAAAGCAATGCTATGGCATCATGAAGAGCACAACAAAGATGGAGTTCTACGGCATCCTGCAGATTCTGAAGCTTGGAAAAATTTTGATAGTAAATATCCTGAATTTGCTGGAGATCCTTGCAATGTGTGCCCGGGATTAGATTCTGATGGGTTTAATCCATTTGGCACAATGCGAACTGTACACAGTACATGGCCACTGATTTTAATGCCATATAATCTTCCACCATGGATGTGCATGAAACAAGAGTTCTTCATTTTGTCCTTACTTAATCCTGGACCAAAATCTCCCGGTAATATATTGATGTCTATTTGCAACTTTTAATAGAAGAGTTAAATGAATTATGGGATGTTGGGATAGAAACATATGATGCCTCTGCTAAGGAGATATTTCAAATGCGAGCAGCTCTCATGTGGACTATAAATGATTTTCTAGCATATGGTACTCTCTCTGGATGGTGCACTTATGGTCGGTTTGCATGCCCTTTTTGTAACATAAACACTCAATCTAGAAGGCTCAGACATGGCAGGAAGTTTTGTTACATGGGGCATCGGCGCTTCTTGAAGTCAGGACACAAATATCGGAATGATGCAAAATCATTTGATGGTACTAAAGAAACAAGACTTGCACCTTGTCCAGTATCTGGGTCACTAGTGTTGCATCAAGTTAAAGATATAAAATTTACTCTCGGCCAGTCGAGTAAAGGGGTAAGTGGAGTGATGAAAAACACATGGAAAAAGAGGAGTATTTCTTTCGATCTTCCTTATTGGAAGTCTAACTTGGTGCGCCGTAATCTTGATGTGATGTACATAGAAAAGAATGTGTGTAATAACTTAATTTATACATTATTGGATCTTGGTAAAAAGTCTAAAGATAACTTAGAAGCTCGATTGGACTTGATGGAGATGAAAATAAGACCAAGTTTATAGCCTCAATATCAAGCTAGTGGGAAAGCATATCTTCCTCCTACTTTTTTCACAATGTCTCAAAAGGAAAAGGAGTTGTTTTATGAAGTACTACAAAATGCCAAGTTTCTAGATGGCTATGCGTCTAATATCTCACGTCACATTCGCAAACGAAAGATATCTAGGTTAAAAACTCATGATTGTCATGTTATAATGCAAGAACTTCTTCCTTTTGCCTTGCGGAGATCAGTAGATAAAAGAGTTAGTTCCATTTTAATTGAACTATGTACATTCTTTCGTGTTTTGTGTAGCAAAGAACTAAAAGTAGAAGAGTTAAAGTTACTTGAAGAAAAAATTCCAGAAACATTGTCTACTATGGAGAAACTTTTCTTCCCAAGATTCTTTACTGTTATGATACATTTAGTAATTCACTTGGCAACTAAGGCTAAACATGCGGGGCCAGTACATTATCGCTGAATTTACCCAATTGAGAGGTGTGAAGAATATCACTGAATCTTTGTTATATATCTTTAGTTGTTAAATATTATAATATCAAATTAATACCCTTATTTTATTCCATATGTATTTGGTTACTTTAAAATTATATGTTCGTAATCGTGCATGTCCAGAAGGTTCGATAGCAGAAGCATACATAGCAAATGAGTGTATGGCATTTTGCTCATGATATTTGGAGGGTGGAGATTCAAGGTCTTATTGTTCAAGAAAATGCAGTGATGAGATTGAGCATGAGACTAGTAAAGAAGAATGTCTTTTTCCAACTATCGAGTAGTCGTACGGCGGAGTAGATGTTTTTGAGTTGCATGAGAAAACAAAGTTGCAAGCACATCGACATGTGCTTTTCAATTGCGAGTCAGAAGTGGTTGAGAATTATAAAAAGTAAGTGTTATATCTATTATTTAATGTATGTATATTGCTTAATTGAAACAAAATTAATATATGTGAGTGACATGAATAGGGAACATATTGCAGAAATCAAGAGATCGCATCATAAGCGTCGTTTGACTCAACATCAACTTGATCGTGTGCATTTCGATACATTTTATAAGTGTTTCAAGGAGCAAGTAAGTAGTAGGACTAAGTCATTGGTTACATTAAATTATTTCCCTTGTACATATATCCACATTTATAGTTGTATCTTTTATTTGGTTAGGTAAAGGATCTTGAAGACACATCTAACATCTTAAAGGATGTCAAAGTCCTTGCACAAGGGCCGAGTTACATTGCGAAAAGATTTAATGTTTTCGATGTAAATAACGTATCAGTTTCGAACGAAGAAAAGTGAAGAATTTATGGTGACACAAAATAGTGGTGTTATGGTCGTTTCAAAAACTGAAAGTTATGCAAGTACAAGTGACAATACTCCAACGTCTATAAATATCACATATTATGGCAGATTGAATGATATTGTGGAGTTAAACTACTATGAAGAATTTAAGGTTGTCTTATTTAAGTGTGATTGGGCTGATGTAATCAAAGGTAGAGGAGTCAAGGAAGATGACTTGGGTTTCACACTTGTGAATTTCTCACGCCTTACAGACTCTGGCAATCGAGAATGTCATGAGCCCTTTGTTTTTGCAGAACAAGCTCAACAAGTAATATTTATACAAGATCCTAAAGATCTTGAATGGTTTGTCCCAAGGTTAATTAAACCTCGATATATTTTTAATATGGGAGAGGAAAATAGTTTGCAGCTCGAGTCATCAATGCAGAGTGATGCCATTGACTTGGCTCTCTTAGAAAATACTCGTGTTCCAGAAGATGAGTATAATGATTGGGTAAGAAGTGGTGTCGATGGGATAGAAATTGATACAAACGTACATTCTCAAGCTTCTCCAAATGATGGTAAAGCTAGTGTTGAGGGAGGAAATGACAATGAAAATGAATATGATTCTGAATAAGATAGGTGGAACTTATAGAATATTTTTCTTGCAAGTTTTATTTAAGAACTTCTTGTGATTTTTTTACTGCAAAAATTTGAATAAATATACTTTTTTGCTTTCAATTTAAGTCATTTTACAGAAGCTGCATTTTAGTCAGCTATGGATTTTCCATGTTTGTATTGGTTGATTTGAGTTAATTCTTTGTGATTTCTTTTGCTTATATTTTGCTGATTGTAGCCATCGTATTGCAATTTGCTAAGGTATTATTATCACTACACGATAATTTTTGTTGGTGCATCAATACTTTTTATCTCTTTAACTATCTCTGTCGCAAGGCTTTATCCGTGTGCATGAATTGCTATTCATTTTTTTCACAGCTTGAGACGAGGACTATGTTTCCTCCTATTTTGTGTGTGACCTGCTGATTGGTTGGAGTTAATTTTGGTACTAGTATAACTTAATGCATGTTGCGCCCCTTTTTCTCGCAAAAATCGGGTTTGTGACATTTAGGAGGACAACTCGTTCCCTTTCGGGAATTGGGTTTGAATTGAAGAGTCGCCACCTAATGATTAAAGTGCATTAGGACACTAGCAGGGGTTTGTTTTGAGTAACCAGAGATTGGGTAAAAGCTTGAAATTATCCCAAGGAGAAGGTGTTAGGCACCCCTCAGGATCTACTAGTGTGGTTCCCGACCAAACTATTGTTGTGACTTAAGTGCAAATAACACATAGGCAAATAAAGGCTTCAAATAAGAGGATATTTTCACGTAATAGATACAAATAAACAAAAGTAAGAAAAAGGAACTAAAAGAGTTGATTTTCTTAAAAGAAATGGTTTAAAAAAAGATTTAAAAGAAACAAAGAAACAAAGAAAACAAAGAAAAGGGGGGGTCCTAGGTTTATTAATAATATGGATCACCCCACACAACATCCGGTAATCACTCCTCAGTAAGGGGCTACACGTGATGTTATTGCATGGTCATCATATTCATATCTACCATTCCTACCCCGTTAAGGTATTAAAGCGCAGAATGGTCTCGTTTACTTATTGTATACTATTACCCGCCCCAATCTTTTCAGCCCCGGAGGCACTTGGGACTACTAATCCTAGAAGGAGGAGGTATTGGGCTTATTTGTGGTTTCAAAAGGGAAAATACTAAGGCGACAAACAAAATACATATAACAAGTTTGGGGAAGCATATAAACAGATAAAAGGGCTCAAACAGACCTCATTAAATCAAAGAAAAACATATAGTTTAGCATGTGTTACACGTACTGATTAGGGTTTGATTAAACTTAACAGTTGGGATAGACTGATTTATTGCATATCTCAGATAAGAAGCCCGAATCAGGCCTGCTTGCTGGTTGTAGTAAATAAAATCTGATTCAGATTATAAACTGCCTTATGGCTTGCCTAAGTGTTAGATGAAAACCTATAGGCATGATATCTACTGATTTCAGAAAAGATGAAGTATACTAATTTTAGAAAAAGGTTCTCAGTTATTCAGAAAAGACGAGTTTTGACAAAAGATCATAAATTCCGCAAACTTTAGATAATGATTTTAGATTTGTAGACGAGTGAGACGCTTCAGACTTTGTTATTAATTCCTATAGGCATGCTTTCTAGGTGTTTTTGATTTTAAACACTTTTACAGACATAGCAAGAGTGCAGAAATCTTATAGGCATGACATCTAAATGGTGTATATCGTTTAAGCCTATGAACATGATATCTAAATGCAGTTAGTTGTTTAAGCCCTATAAAAAGGTTTGCCTAGTGACAGATGCATATGCAAGATTCGGATTTCCAGTTAACTATGAGTATGCTATCTATATGAGAGATGCAGAAATTTTACTATAGACAGGATATCTATATGAATGCAGAATTTCAGAAACCTATAGGCAGGATATCCATATAGGTGCAGAATTCCTTATAGGCATAGTATCTACATATGAAAGTATAGAATTCTTATAGGCAGGATATCTATGTGATATGCAGAAATCAGAAACCTATAGGCAGGATAGCTATATTGGTGCAGAATTCCTTATAGGTATAGTATCTACATCAGAATTCCTATAGGCAGGATATCTATGTGATATGCAGAAATCAGAAATTCCCTATGAACAGGATATCTACTCCTTTTACATGCATGGTTACCCTTCCCTTTTCACTAACCATCCCCAAAAGTTATTACATCCCAAATAAAATAAAGAAAAATACATCAAAAATTGAAAACTACAACCAAGGAGATCCTGATTCAGACTTCCTATCTGAAGTATTAAGTAAACCAACTTCAAAGATCATGTTTCAAAGCCTTTCTCCCACTTGGGTGTGTCAGAGTTTCCTAAGAGTGTCATAAGAACTCCGGGCAGTGCTTACACGTAAATATATCACCATTTTAAGCCAAAGTGCAGTGTGGAAGGGTCAGCGCTCAAGTGTCCAAGTTCAGAGGGAACTCAAGGTCCCAAGGCAAGGCTCACAAGAGGGGGGAAAACTTAGAAACTAAGAGAGAGTGTAAGTGCAGAATTCTGAAAGGGGGAAAGGGAAAAGGAAACAACACACATGGGGATATAAGGAATGAGGAGTTGCAAGAGGTAAAAAGCAGGCTAGTGGGCATAACCCAACAATGGGAGATGCTGGCACACCCATAAGCCTACTAGAACACATTGTTTAGAGGTTAGGATCCCCTAAGGGATCAAGTTGAATCCATAGACAATAACTTGTATATTTTCATGTCTTAAACTGTAACTCAAAGCACACAAAAGAAAATAGGGAATAGGGATTCATAGCAGAAACAAGTAAAAATGGAATCAACATGCTAGTTTAAGTATTTAACTCTGCAGAAGTAGTAAAGTAGACATAGATGCAGAAAGCTGTAAGTAAACACATTGTGGGGATACTAAAATTTGAAATTAGGACATACCAGTTTCAAAGAAACAAGAAGAAAAAATCCAATAGTTTGGTAAAAACCTCAGTGCAGACAAGAAGATAGAGTTCTATTATGTGAGTAAGAGTTTAGAAGAGATTATGAATTATGTCGTCTGCCGTCTGAAGAAAGGTCGTGCCCTTTTATAGTGTAAAAACCAAGTAGAAATAAGGTAAGAAATAATTGAAGAGCTGATTGTCAATCAATTACACAAGACTCCCTTTAGTTAAGGGATTCAGATTCAAATGGGTATAAACCAATTAAGGAAAGAAATTAATCAAACACTTTGTGCAAAGTAGGCAATTAGGGGTGAATACATAAAAGTTATTTAAGGACGGAGTTTTTGAAATACACGGTTTGTGCGAATAAGGTAAGAAGATCAATTAACAACCAATAAATCAAAAGGGTCTGAGATTTTGTATGAATGAACCGAGTCAAAAGATGGGAAAGGTTTTTAACTTAAGGGAAATCAACAAACAATGGAAATGGAATCAATTAGACCCATATTCAGAGGGAAGTAGGAACTAATCACAAATTCAGAAGCTATTTTAAAGGGATGTCTAACATATATAAGGAGCATACGAACATGTTAAGCATGAAGGAAGACTGTAGTGTCATTGTAAAGTCAGTAGAAAATCCAGTATAGAAAAGTTTAGCAAAAAGTCAGAGTCGTATGAAAGCAAGGAATGGGTCTGAAAGAGTTAGGGGTTTTGAAATAACCCCTAAGTTCAATAAAATCACATAATCAAGCTTGGCGGAACCCCCAAATTCTAGGGTTTCCACACTGAATCAAGTACAGAGATGAGAAGGCAAGTAGTTGAAACAGGCTCAGAGGTTTCAGAGTTGAAACCTCTTGCATGTTTCTTTCATCAACAGAAACTCATGAGAAAAACATGATAGCAAAGTAACATTCAGAACACAGTAAAAGAACTCAAAATAAAAACACTAATAGGAATAGTAAAAGAAACATGCTTAAGAGATTTTCAGAAGAAACTTAAACAGGGCTTAATAGAAGGAAAATAAGGAAACTTAACAACATAGCAGGAAAATACAGTAGGAGAAACTTATTGGAACATAGTAGAAGACAAAAAATATAAGAACACAGTAGAAAATCATATGAGAGAATAGTATGGAAAACATGGTAGAAGAACATACAAGCATGGAATATATAAAACTCAGTAAAAGAACATACGAGAACGGAGTGTAAAAACTCAGTAGAAGAACATACAAGAACGGAGTGTAAAAACTCAGTAGAAGAACATACAAGGTAGAAGAAAACATAAGAACACAATAGAGGCAAATAAACACAAAAGACAAAGGAGAGAAAGTTAGAGAAACACTTAATCATTTTCAGAAAACCCTAGATCGGAAACAAAGCGATTTTGAAAGTAATTTTTAAAATAAAAGTTAGGGAAATCATTTGAAAACTCAAGGAGAGCACAGATACACAACGAATCTAAGGAAATTGGAGAAAACCTCGAAGGGTTAGGGTTTCAAAAGAAGCCTAGAAGTGAGATAGGCTTTGAAAGTCACCAATCTGAGTCGGAGAGGTCGGAATCAGGCTTAAACCACCATGGTACATCGGAGTAAAGCTAGAGATGGCCGTGGAACCTTGAATCGACAGAGGTCTGGGTGTAAACCTTTGAGGTCAGGCCTCGAATCTTCAGGTATCAGGCGTTGGGAACAAGAAAAGGTGAGTATAAGACTCCTATAGCCTGAGAAGCCATGGGTTCCGGTGGGTTTCAATGTGGAGGTGGTGGTAAGAGGCGGTTAGAGTTTGGGAATGTTCGAGAGAGTTTGAGAGTTCTGAGGAAGATTGTAGGTGAGAAATGAGAAGGTTAGGGTGGTCGTTTAGGTTTAAAAAGGTAAGAGTGAATAGGGGCCGTTGATCTCAGAGATCAACGGCCAGGATGAGAGGGGTCTAGTCGGGAAGGATTTAATCAGGTCAGGGGCACATTTAAATTAAAATTGGGTTGGGGAATTGATATTGGGAATTGGGTTCATTTGGGGCTCAAATAAGGCTAAAATTGAAATAAACGGGGCTAACATTTAAATAGCCATTTTTCCCTTATTTATTTTATAAAAATAGTAAAATAATTTCTGGAAATAAATTAAAGGTACTAAGTTAATTAATAATATGTAAATATTAAATTAAAAATAATGGAATTAAATTTTTAATTATAAACAGAATTAAATCTTAAAATAGGCTAAAATTGCAATTATATGCAATTTACCTTTAAAAAGCTAAATAAATCTGTAAAAAATGTGCAAAAATTACCTTAGCTATATTTTGGTATAAATATAAGAATTGAATAAAGGAGTTACCAAAAATGATAATTTGGGAAATAATTATTGGTTTTTTCTGATAAAATAAGGCGATAAATTGATTTAAAAATCTTTTAAAAATTGGAAAAATAATAAAACACTTGGACATGCTTATATATGCATATGTATGCTATTTTGAAAGTATTTTGAATATAAAAATATACAGGAAAAAATTGGGTATCAACAGCTGCCCCTCTTTACCCGGGAAGGATGAAAGAGTTATCGGGTAAAGATATGATGGCTAATTTTGGCCGAACGGAATGGTTTGAAGAATTTGACCGAGCTTTGGCTCTTGAGATACATACATATCCCTGGACTTACAGGAATCAGGCCATATGTAGTCCAGGATCCGTTGGCGGAATATGCCGATGGAGATTTTCCAAGACGGATGCGATATTTGGGTTAGGATAGATGGTTAAAATCTAATAGGGCTGCGGGAACTGGAGCGGGATTTCTCCTGCTGAGACGGTCATTGCTCACCGATTTACCTGCAAATGAACAATGTGTTGTGCGGAAATTTAAATATGATGCAAGTTCCCGTCGGACCATGAAATGTTGTCTTTGGACTGTTAGGATGACGTCCTCAAACCATGACGTCCTGGGCCATGAAGCGTATAATAAGGATTCGCAGGCCATGAAATGGTGCTCTCGGGCTATGAGAATGATGCCTCCGAAGTATGATGTCTTTGAATAATGATATGCAAAAGATAAGAGGGGTCCCCAGGCCATGGCATGGCGTTCTCGGGCTATGAAAATGGTGCCTCTGAACAATGATGCCTTTGGATGATTTGGCGATCTTTCAACCTATGAGATGCAGTAGGTGGCGATCTTTTAGCCAATGCAAGATGTAAATAAGATGGCGATCTTTTAACCTATGCAAGATGTAAATGAAATGGCGATATTTCAGCCATGCAAGATGCAAATAAAGTGGCGATCTTTCAGCCAATGCAAAATGTAAATGAAGTGGCGATCTTTCAGCCGATACAAGATGTAAATGAAGTGGCGATCTTTCAGTAATGCAAGATGTTAATAAAGTGGTGATCTTTCAGCCATGCAAGATGTAAAGGTGGTGATCTTTCAGCCATGCAGATGTAGAGGTGGCGATCTATCAGCCATGCAGATGGAGGTAGAGCTTAACCTCGGAAGGCATAATGGTAGCCTTATGCAATGCAATAAAATGCAGATGGAGGTAGATCTTAATCTCGGAAGGCAGAATGGTAGCCTTATGCAATGCAAGAATGCAGATTGAGGTAGAGCTTAACCTCGGAAGGCAGAATGGTAGCTATATGCAATGCAGAGAATGCAGATGGAGGTAGAGCTTAACCTCGGAAGGCAGAATGGTAGCCTTATACAAGAAGTAAAAATAGCAAATGGCAGTAGAGTTTTCTTAGCTGATAGTGGATTGTGGTATCGTGATTGTTGGGGATATTCTGCCTACTGGGGAGACTGTTGTGTGCGGACAGCAGTTGCGAGCAAGCGCAATGGTTCGGAGAGTTGTATTCCTGAACTTTGTGAGTGAGCGTATAGTATATTTGATGATTTTGTAACTCAAGTGCCTGCATCCAAAGAAAAAGTCGTGAGTTTGTAAAGGGGGAGGTTAGTTCGTATCCCTACTGGCTTTGCTTGACCTGCTCGATTTTGATCTAGTGATACTGCCCGTATCATTGGGGTAGCGTTGCTAAACAGAGCGATTTCAGAAATAAACATACATGATTTTAGTAAAGAAAATGTAACATAAATACATAATTAAGAATAGTTTTCTTTAGATGAACAGACAATTGTGACGTGGTTCAAGACATTGCAACTTCTCTTGCTCCAGAATTTTAAGGGTCCTCCTAAAAAGTCTGCCCCAGTTTACTAGGCTGCTGCTTCTGACGGCTGCTTGCGGAGAATGGATGAAATCACTTCGGAATTTTGAGGGTCCTCCTCAAAATTCTGCAACAGTTTCCAATTGAGGGGGAAATGAAAATTTTATTGAATAGTGACCGAACCATAGGGCTGCCTACGTATCCCCTCTTAAATGGGAATCAGGTCAGGCATAGTTCAAATTACATCATATAAGGAAAGCATAAAGATTACACATAGTATCGCTTGACTGCGTCTGAATTGATCAGCTTTGGTCAAACTTCTCCGTCCATTTCTGCAAGTGTGAGGGTTCCTACTGTCAGAACCCGGTGAACCATGTACGGACCCTGCCAGTTGGAAGAGAATTTCCCTTTGGCTTCATCTTGATGTGGAAACATTTTCTTTAACACCAGCTGCCCTGGTGTGAATTGTCTCGGCTTGACTCTTTTGTTGAAGGCTCTAGACATTCTGTTCTGATAGAGCTGACTGTGGCAAACTGCATTTATTCTCTTTCCATCTATAAGAGCTAGTTGCTCGTAACGACTCTTCACCCATTCTGCGTCATCGAGCTCTGCTTCCTGTATGATCCTTAAGGAAAGAATTTCTACCTCAGTGGGAATGACTGCCTCTATATCGTAGACCAGCATATAGGGGTTACCCCCTGTCGATGTGCGTACTATGGTGCATTATCCCACAAAAGCAAACGATAGCTTCTCGTGCCACTGCTTATACTTCTCTATCATTTTCCTTAGTATCTTCTTGATATTCTTGTTGGCGGCCTCTACGGCTCCGTTCATCTAAGGTTTGTAAGCTATAGAATTCTTGTGTTTGATCTTGAAGGTTTCACACATGGATTTCATCAAATCACTATTGAGGTTGGAGCCATTATCAGTAATGATTGACTTTGGAGTCCCGAACCAACACATGATACGGTTGAGGTCGAAATCAGCCACAACTTTCTTAGTCAATGCCCTGTAAGATGCTGCTTCAACCCATTTGGTGAAATAATCAATTGCTACTAGGATAAACCTGTGTCTGTTTGATGCGGCGGGTTCGATTGGTCCGATAACATCCATTCCCCAGGAAGCGAACGGCCACGACGAGCTTGTTGCATTAAGCTCGTTTGGAGGCACCTTTATCATGTATGCATGTATCTGGCAACGGTGTCACTTTTGGACATACTGGATGTAGTCTGTTTCCATAGTTATCTAAAAGTAACCAGCTCGGAGGATTTTTTTTGCTAAAACAAAGCCATTCATATGTGGACCGCAGGTCCCTACATGAATTTCCTCTAATAGCCTGGATGCTTCCTTTGCGTCGACACACCTTAGTAATCCCAAATCAGGAGTCCTCTTGTACAGGATTCCTCCCTTGTGAAAGAAATTGTTGGAGAACCTCTGAAGCATGCGCTTCTAAATAGCGTTTGCGAGCTCTGGGTATTCTCCTTTTGCCAAGTATTCTTTGATATCATGAAACCAAGGTTTTCCGTCTGCTTCTTCTTTGACATGAGCACAGTAAGCGGGCTGATCATAGATCTTTACCGGAATGGGATTAATGAAATTCTTGTCTGGATATTGTATTATGGATGATAGGGTAGCCAGTGCATCCGCAAATTCATTCTGGACCCTGGGAACATGCTGGAATTCTGACTTTGTGAACCTCTTTCTCAACTCCTGCACATGATGCAGATAAGGGAGTATCTTGGAGTTCTTGGTCGCCCATTCTTCTCGGACCTGATGTATAAGCAAGTCTGAATCCCCCATTACTAGCAACTCTTGGATGTTCATGACAATGGCCATCTTGAGCCCTAAGATGCAGGCTTCGTACTTGGTCATGTTGTTGGTGCACGGGAACCTGAGCTTGGCAGTTATTGGAAAATGCTGACCTATTTCTGATACTATGAATGCTCCTATGCCAACTCCTTTGAAAATTGCTGCTCCATCAAAAAACATTCTCCAACCATCATAGGATTCTGGAATGTCTTCTCCTATGAATGATACCTCTTCATCAGGAAAATATGTTTTCAGGGGTTCGTATTTTTCGTCCATGGGATTTTCAGCAAAGTGATCTGCTAGTGCCTATCCTTTGATTGCTTTCTAAGTCACATAGACAATGTCAAATTCACTCAGCAGGATTTGCCACTTGGCCAGCTTGCCAGTGGGCATGGGCTTCTAAGGGATGTACTTCAAGGGATCCATTCTTAATATGAGATATGTAGTATAGGCACAGAAGTAGTGACTCAACATGTTATTTAACATGTTAATATTTATTAGATCCCCGACGCCAATAGTGGACATGAACGAGTACCACAAACATCAAGAATGCCTAGTGTTGCTGAAAATGCTCAACCTTCTCATGGTACTACTCATCTTTGTCCTTCGTCGCTACTGTTTGAGTTTTCCTCCTTCGATTTTTATTAATTTGTTGTTGTATTTGGACTTTCCTTGGATGCTTCTTGCTTTAGATAATTTTCACTGATGTTGATGTTGCAAAGGTTGTGATAATTTTTAGAAATACAAGATACACTAGCATGTGTTGAACATTTCTATTAGAGCCTGCCAAATGTTTATGTTGTCTAAATCATATAATAATATCTCTCTCTAGTATTCCATAATTTCATGCTTGAAAGGCAGTACTTGAAAATATGGCATGCTTGAAAAGCAGTACTGTGCAACATGAAATTCGACAACACAGTAATAGATGTTGATCTCTGTCCACGTTTCAGCAAGTCCAAATCTGATCACGACAACACAGCATTGCTTCTTAACTTGTTAATCAGCATGAATGTATGTCTATAGTTCCTTTAGTTCAAGTTCATAAGACAACAACCATTGCTTTGTTTTCTCTAATCTGCACAACGTTATTTCACCTGATGGTTTGTGTTGGCAAGATAGATTAAGCTATTCTTGAATGTTTCGAAGGGACAGATTATACAAGGGAGAAAAGGAGACCACTTCAAATGCAACTAAATTATTGCCTTAGCGTGGTACCCTCTTTCTACTCAGTACTTACTGCACAAAACAACACATTTTAGTCCAAAAAGAATGGAAAGTTTAAGGCAGAAATGAAAAGAATCATGAGGGAATTAAATTGGTTTCTGTATGAAAGCAAGTAAATTTAGGTGAACTAACAAAAAGATAAGTCAATCAACCTTAAACAGTAGTATTTATAAGAAAGATAAAGAGCCTGGAGTTTCCTTCTTGACACTAGCACTACTAGATACTTAAGATTTGTGTTATTCATTTACAAATGCTTAACTTGGTGCTTAACTTTACGAATGCTTAACTTAGCTCTATTGTCTCTATCTCTTTTCTTCGTGCTTGTAATTTTTTTTAACATTTTTAACAATCGTGAAATCTGGAACATTTTGTTTGGTTGTGTAACTTGTATCTCTCTGGAACATTGATGTTCAAATAATAGCTGAAGCTTGACCAGGTTCAAATCCATTTTGCACTTGTTTCATGTCCTTCAGTTTCGAAATATGAGACATTATATCAGTGATGGTAGAAGAAAAACATCACAGTAATGGTTGAAGGATAGGTTTATAGAGAAAACATCACATCAAAATTGAAATTTTGATTGGATGCGTGAATTTCTTAATTCTTGAAAGTTGTGACAGATTTTTAGAAGAGGAACTGTGACAAATATTCTGGAACTTTTCAAATTGAGAAGAGTATCAGATAAATTGGAACAGAGTAACACTAACATATTTAGTCCTATGTTTCACTTTGAAAAATCATTTTAAGACCAAAGAAGGAAGAGGATTAGGTGAAATGTAATAAGTTTGTTACCTTTTACGTGTAAAAAACTGTTCCAATCTTAGCTTGTGAGTAGCGACACTATTTTCTTGACTCGTTTGATTTAGCAATTGATCACCTATTGCACTTTCGAAGCCCAAAATTACAACTGGACATTGTTCCTAGTAAATTTCTTTTGCATTGAAGATGCTGGGACTGGAATGTTGAATAACTACTGTAATAGCAATTATATGTCTTGATTATTGATTGCTAGAGACCAACTTCCCATGCAGTTGCACAAGTGCAAATACATGGCTCTATGTCGTCATGTCTCATATTCTAGCGTGTCAGAATAATGTAAGTTATCAACAGGTTTTAACCTACCTTAGATAGATAACGAGCCTGGAGTTTCCTTCTTGACACTAGCACTACTAGATACTTAAGATTTGTGTTGTTCATTCACAAATGCTTAACTTGGTGCTTAACTTTACAAATGCTTAACTTAGCTCTGTTGTCTTTATCTCTTTTCTTCGTGCTTGGAATTTTTTTAACAGTAGCTCCTTGTGCCTATTGAAAACATAGTATTAGGTTGTATAGCTAAATTCACAGCCTTGTACAACATCGAGAGTGTTGTAGTAGTAGGTACATCACCCTTAGCTGCTGGTTTTACTGATTTAAAAAGATCTGCACCTTCCTTATGTTGTCGCAGATTTCCAACATGCTCCTTAACAACCTCTGTTCCCCCCAAATTTTGAGTAACAACTGTAGCAGTCAAATTTTGAGTAACAGCTACAATCAAATCTGTTATTGTTGATTTATGATTCGTGAAATCTGGAACATTTTGTTTGGTTGTGTAGCTTGTATCTCTCTGGAACATTGATGTTCAAAAAATAGCTGAAGCTTGACTAGGTTCTTCGTTATGTTAAGATTTTGATTCTTCGTTATGCACGATCAAAAGAATGTAGTTATTTCTGCTTATAGATGTTAGTGTATTTGTTGTAGATACAAAGGGCAGAGCTTGCTTAAGACAATTCTGTTTCTAGACCAAAGTAATCCTTGAGTATTTGCTTCGAAGTTCTTCCAAATTTATTTTGCACTTGTTTCATGTCCTTCAGTTTCGAAATTTCTCGCTTTATTTGGTCTACTCTTTTTAGGACAACATCAAGTAAGGTATTTGTTTCAACCATTGATGTATGTCTTGATAGATCTGATCTTTTCTTGTCAAGTTGTTCGTATAGATTCATGATATAGTTCTTTTGAGCAAAAAGTTTTTCCTCAGCAAGTCTGTACTCAAATTCTTGAAACTTCCTCAATTCCTACATTGTTTGACTGACAAAGTATCTAACAGTGATGGAATCTTCAAAATATTTTTTCAATATTATACTTTATCCTTTAACACAATTATTTTATAATTTCAGGTCATACGGTCTGATGTTCGATAATTTAGCAGTTGGATGATTTCAAAATGATGAGAAGTTGCGGAAATCATTTGAAGACCATCATTCTGGATTATTACTATGATGACATTAGCTATTTAGTCCAAACAATATATTTTTATGTTTTATGTTATGATGATATTAATATTTTTGATCAGTACTTCCTTTTGTTTGTTAAGATCTAATGAGGTATATTACATTTTTTTGAATTTATATTAATATATTTTATTATTTGGGTCATATTTTATACAAATGTAGTAACTATTATTAATTGCCGCCAAATTATTGATATTATCGCTAGTGACTTTTAAAGATATTGATTTTTAGCAGCAATTTAGTTAAACATATTAGCTATTAAAATGGACGCTAAAAGGGCAAACTAATTGCCGTTAAAGATTCAAATTTTTTAGGCGACAATTATTTTGAATTTAGCGGTTATAAAAATGGATGGTAAATAAGTATAATTAGCCGTTTGGATTGGATTTAGTAGCCATTATAATTGCCATAAACAATTGCCGCTAGAGATTCGAACGTTTAGCGGAAATTATTTTGAACTTAGTGGCTATAAAAATGGATGGTAAATAAGTATAATTAGCCGTTTGGATCGGATTTAGTAGCCATTATAATTACCACAAACAATTGCCATTAGAGATACGAACGTTTAGCGGCAATTAGTTTGAATATAGCGGCTATAAAACTAGCTGCTAAAGAAGTATAGTTGGCCGTTTTGGATTGGATTTAGTAGCCATTATAATTGCCGCAAACAATTGCCATTAAAGATAATAACTTTTAGCGGCAATAAATGACAAAAGCCGCTAAAGGCTTTGCCGACCCCGGCATTAGCGACAAAACACTAATGGCTGGTAAAAGATATAGCGGCTATAGTTATTGCCGCTAAAGTCGTTTTGTATTGCCGCTAAAAGTCCTTTTTTGTAGTAGTACCGGGACACGTCAAACGGGGTTCCAATAGAAAATGATGTACCGGGCCAAACGGTCAGCCGAACCGTGTCCGCTTATGTCGGGCTTACGGCAACACAACGACATGTATTTACGCCAAGAAATCAAAGAATATCTTTCGCCAAAGGCATCTCGTACTCCAAAGAAAATCCAGCGTGCTCATGACAAGGATCCCCCCATCGAGTATGTCCCGAGATACTCGGAGACATAGCGTCAACAATTTGGCACCCGCACGACCTCAGGGTCGGAACTCCTGGCTCATAAGGCCCCAGCGAGGCTATTCCGAGCTCACGATTAACGGTCTTCGGGCCTAAGCAAACTCGATGACTCGGAGACTGCAGTCAATCACCATTCATTGGAAACCTGAGGCCGTAACACCCCAAGCAGGAAGACTCGGTCTAGCCAGATCTATTTTACGCAGCAACAGAAACTGTAAGACCTCAATAGGCATAAAAAAATGTAAGACCTCAATAGGCATGAAAATTTTGTAAGACCTTACAACAGGCGTAAAACTCAATACCGAAGTGTAGGCTATACATTACATTTGTAAGACTCCCAAAAGGGCATACTCTAGATGTAGACGCCTCAACTACCACTCAGGATCAAATATGGCTACGGCCAAACACATATGACTATGGTCAAAACGGCTGCACCAGCCAAATTAACGCGACTCGGGGACCCCCGACCGTCGCTAACAAAATCACAGGCCATTACTTCGAATCTACTTCGAAAAGAACCGGTTAAAATAGGCTACCCTCAATAGGCTAACGAGCTTCGACCATGTCAGCTCCAAATCACAAGGCTTCGAGCTACTCAGCCTACGAGCTAAACCTTCCGAGGTGCTTGAAACATCGCCGCTAACGACTTGAAATCGAGGTTCTTCCCAAACCAACGACGGGTCAGGCAAAATTATTTCAAAAAAAAGACCTTAACGAGGGAAAAACAAATCCTACATATTCCCATAGGCAAAGCGTAGGAGCCATTGTCTCCAACCAAACGAGCCTCAGGGCCGCACACTAAAAGTTCGCAACGACCAAAAGCGTAAGGGCCACTGTTGCCAGCTTAAAAAATTGAAAACTTGAGGATTAAAATGAGCTAGAGTCGTAACCTGATTCGGAGATCGGATCCAAAATAGCTAAACTACATATGCCTACGAGCAAAGCGTGAGAGCCATTGTCGCCAGCCAAACGAGCCTTAGGGTCGCACACTAAAAGGTCGCAACGACCAAAAGCGTAAAAGCCACTGTCGCCAGCTTAAAAAATTGAAAACTTGAGGATTAAAATGAGCTCGAGTCATAACCCGATTCAGAGCAAAGACATCACGTTTACTTATGCCCAGCGTTCCACTTCTCAGGAAACGGCATCTTTTCCACTGGAAACAGGTCAGACGTCCTCACTCAAACAAATCGGCTTACACATCCCTCGTCCCCGAGCTCCTCGGTGTAGGGAAAAAGGGATCTCGGGGATCGGAAGCGAAGCTTGATTAAGCCCTCATGAAGAAGATGGGGACTATATATCCAGATCAGATGATTGAGGGTGAAGGGCATCTCCTCTATCATGTTTGAGTAATGCTTGATCATATAAACCACGCGCTAGAACGAAGGATGAATTTGTCCCAGAGTTACTTGATAACTCCGGCAGAAGTCGAGAATCACAGGGTCGATCGGGGGCGAGAATGCCCCCACCGGCCCCAAGGTAAATGGGTAGGTATATACACTCAGAAAGCCGGCTTTATGAGCCGTGATATCTTCCTCCCAAGCAGGAATCTCCACGAGCACGGCATCTCTCCAGCGACAATTGGCCCTCACTCTCTTGACGTCCGTTATAGAGCTGATATACCGAGTTACAGGCTCGCGGCGCCCTGGCTTCGAGAAAGGTCTCTCGACCTTGAAATCGGAGGTCATCACAAAGGATTCTGGGATGCATTCCTCAGCACAAAGGGAAGTGTCCACTTTGCCTTGGGAGAAAAACAAAAAGGATGAGCCCGCAAGCTTCTTGGAAGAAAAAGTGGAAATTTTTGCCATCCTTGGGAGATTCTGAAGGAAGAAAAAGAGTTGTTTTCCTAAAAGAGAGCTAGAACGAGGGAAGAACAAACCTTATTAGGGTTTTTTGGCATGGGATGGGGTCTAAAAAAAAAGAGGGGAATATTTATAAAAGCACCGTGTGAACGTTAAAGGAAGCCGACTGTCGCAGTCAATGCGAAAACCTGCAGGAATAGTGCACATGCTGCATCTTGGCACCTCGTAGCCGCTGCCGATTGCAAGAACATCAAAGGAAGCAGAAGTTCAGGATCGTTTCTTATCGTTTCTTACCACTTTCACTCTAAGAAACGTGGAGACTATCTGTATGCGGCAAATCTGGGGGCCCGATTTCCCCGTCATAAGGTTGTCTTGCGGTCATGCTCCTCGAGGCCCGAAACCAAGGTCGAAACTCACCCTCGGGGGTCATCAGGTACCGGCCCGGAGGGCATTGCGTTCTAATGGCTATAGCAGGCGAGAGGGGAGTTCCCAAGGCACATGGCTTAATCTGGCAGAGCTGACCTATCCAGAGCCTATGTCGAGGCGTCACGTCTAGCCGTCTTATCTCCATGCTTTTATAATCAATGTATGTTGTACTATAACCGGATTTCCCTCCTATATAAAGGGGATCCTCACCACCTTGTAAGGGGCTATTGTTGCTCCAGCCATTCTACACTAGATCAATAATATCTCTCTCTCTCTTTTCTCTCTAACTCATTTGTTCGAGGCTACTCTTTTCACTTCTTGCTTTCATACTTGTTCTCCATTTATTGCTCGATATTGGCCATTAAGAGCCTTGGTTAATTACATCTTAACTTTTATCCCCTTTCCGGTTACCCCCGATAGCTCGAGCTCGAGTCGGATATCGATCCCGAGGCCTTTCATCGTTCAGTCCGAAGCCCGGGTTGCAAGCCCTTCGGTTTGATTACTGCCTCGTTTTAGCTTATGTATCATTGTTAAACTTCATGCGCCGAGCATCAACTACTCTAAAAACTAGCATAAAAATAGATCACGTATTTTTAGAGTCCCATTTACAAATCTAATTGTTGTTACCATTTTCACGGTAAACACTTGCAAAGTTTCGTGCCTTTTGTGGAACCCATTTATTAAAGATAGGGTATTGTAAATACTTTTGGAATTTAGACAAGCTACTTAACATAGATTCTTCAATTTACTATACTTTGTCTACTAACCGTTGCATCATTTTAATATTTCTTTCTCTTATCGTTTTTCAAATTAAAGAAAGTAGATAAATGTCAACTACTTTGAAAATAAAGGATCAAGAAGATGAATAAGCGACTTAACTAAAATGATGATTCTAGATCACCTGATGGAGGGAGGGACAATTTTTAAAAATTTGTTGATGACAGGGGTAAATTTGACCGAATAGTATAACGGTAAGGGTAAATGGTCGAACAGTATAACGGAGATTAAATATAAATAATATTAAAAAGTAAAGGGATAAATTGGATATTTACCCTTGCTTCTTATATGGAAAATTTCAGAAAGGAAAATGAGAAAATCTTAACAAACATCCAGGCATATGATATAACTACTGGTATATACGCAGCAGAGTATCAGATGAGGATAAGAGATGAATAGATAGATATAGTGCGTGAGTGCCATATTTTGCAACGATTACTAGTGTAAATAACTGGATATCCGAGCCCAGACACTTGAACAAGACTTAACCTCCATGTCCCACATTCGTTTTCTTGGACCCACCACTCCCCCCCCCCCTCCAAACCAAAACTCCTTGCTGCATATCTTTCTGAAGTAACTAGCAATATCAGTCATTTTACAATACTGTCGCTGGGACCAAACCTTTTTTTTCTTACTTACAAAGATACTGCTAAGCTCGTTTTACGTTGCCGAATCTTGGTCGTATTTTTGTCAGTAGGCAAAACCAAAAGCAATAATCCAGCTTTCAGCTCCACTCCACCCAGCCCCTCAAAGGCACTGGGGTTTTGTGTTGTGAAGTTGTTATCCTTGTGACCTTGTGGGGTTTATATTTTGTATGTTTTTGCAGAAAAAGGCTTTATTGTGTTAAATTCTTTCATTCTTCCAAAGTTCTGGCCATAACAAGCTAGCCCTCTATTTATTTTTACTTGTCTATTATATTAAAAATATATTTTTACTTTTATTTGCTCATTTTAACAAATCAAGAAAAAGACAATCTTCTTTTTCCTATTTTACCTTATCACTAACTATTCATTTCTCAAATCATTTTCTAGATTTTTTAAATGCTATCATTATTATGAGTAAAATTGTAAAATACATGCTTCATTTATTTTTTCTTAGCTCCCGTTTGACCATAGATTTTGTCTTCATTTTTTTCTGAATATTTTTGAAAATATTACTTTTTTATGAACTATGATCATGTTTTGAAAAATAAATTCAAAAATTTTTATGTTCCCAAAAACAAGTTTAGGCCAGTTTTTTGGTGAAATATTTCCTTCCTCACAAAACTCCAAGTTTTCTTCAAATAGAATGCATGTCCAAACACAAACTTCAACTTTAAAAAATTATTTTTCAACACAACTTCAAAAACTCTTTTTTTAAGTCTCAATCAAATCTATTTCCAAACGCTAGCTTAAAGTGAGTGCAAAATCAAAAGTGGATAATTAAAAATGAACGGAGAGAATGTATATGAAGAAAGAAAGTACTACTCCCTAGGTCTTAATATTAATTTAGATGATGTGATTTGACTTGGATCAATGTTTAAGAAAAAAAGGCTTTTGAAATATTGTTAGTTTGAGTGCCCGTATGAATTACTAAAGAACTTGTTTCTTTACCGTGTTCCTTAAATGTGAAGTAAAATAAGCAGTAAAGTAAACACAATGATTTTTACGTAGAAAATCACCCAGCTCAAAAAGTACAAAAACCACGACCTACTGCGTAGGATTTTCAACTTCAACTCCACTAGAACAATAAGTCAAAATGTATCAATTACAAGACTGTAATTCAATACTCTCCAGTATTCCTACAACGAATATTTTATTTACAAGTTACTCTAACTTGTAAAGCAAACACTCACTCTAAATCACTAATTGTTTGTGACACTTTGATTACGACTCAATTTCCTGAAAATACATCCACGTGACTGACTCAAGAAGAACACAACCCTAGTACTCGACTAGAGTGTAAAAAATGTAGTTCTTAAGTTGATGTGTAAAATAATGATCTCAGAAGTCCAAAATAAATAGTATTTAAATGCCCGGACATTAAGATCTTCTAGGAGTCCTATGCATAGTCAGCTTCTCGTTTGATACGCTTCTACTATTCCAAGCACTCCACAAGTTTTGGGACTATTGTCTCTTGCTGATTTATTCGTCTCTTCTTGGGCAACAACCCTTATCAAATGTAGCACCCTTCTTCCATCAAACCCAGACCTGGATAACTTTGAGATAAAGTTACTATATTGCACAGATGTTCAATCATCATTCTGAGAAGTTGTTTCTTTACCCTGAGAAGCTGGTTCTTAGAACAGTTAAGCAACTACTTTAAAGACCTGGTTATTTGAACATTAAATCTAAATAAACTTTGTTAATCATCAAAATATCAATACTTAACAAATTTTTACTTTTTGATAATGACAAACGTTGTACACACTAGAACTAGGTAATCACTACAAGCCGCGATCAATCAACATGCGCATTACACGTAATACATATTCACAACAATACCCCCACAACCTTATCATTCTCTTTTGGGAATCATCAAGAAAATAAAAAGATATTAGACATATTACGCATAATTAATGTAAGATTCAAGGTCATACATGCTACAACACAACCTCTAGAATTATCAAAGAAAACAATCTCGGTTGATGATCCAACACTGTATGAAGCATTAAAATAATATAAGAGAAGTCATTTAGTAGTGCTAAAATAAGCCCAGGGCCTTGTCTTAAACTATTAGAACAAAACAAAATAAACATACTGCAACCTACTAAGACTATAACGGAAAGATAAAAAGGATTAAAGCATCACTGGGATAGCAAAAGAGACTAAGAACAGTGGAAAGGAACAGTGTCATGACCAAATTGGCAGGCCGCGACAGGTGCTTGAGTCCTACCTGTCAAACATCCCTAAGCATGCGTCTAAGATATGAACCTGAATAACGTCTGCTGCATTACGAAATTAACATACGTAAAGGAAACCTGCCGTCAGGGCTTATGTACGTATACATGCAGAATACAGTGGGCGAGCCGGCAAGGCTTTTATAGACAACTATACATCCAAAACTGAAATCCGACAAGGCCACATACAACCAAACTAGACATAATGTCTACAGACCTCTAATGGAAACACAACTGTACAATGACGGGACTGAGCCACGTCATTCCCATATATATATATATATAAACATATCGTACCAAAATCGAATGAAGCTCCGGATCAAGTGGAGCACCAACTCTCACTGATCAGGGATCGTAAGAAGGGGGACCGTCAACTTGCCTACCTACACCTACGGGCATGAAACGCAAGTCCCGTGAAATAGGGCGTCAGTACGAAAAATATATTGAGTATGTAAGGCATGAAAATTAGTACGTAAAAGACATAGATGAAACGTGGAATACAAAAACACATCTTTAAATCTGAATAACTTTGTAAATTCTAAAACACTTATAATGTCATGCACGTGCGTATAAATATCGTGCCATGCGTAGGTATTGGTGTACATTATAACATCAAGTCACTGAGGGCATCACATCATAACATCTCGGCCACTATGGGCAACATCATCAACATATACCAGTTGATCAGGTGGTAATGCGTATATAACGCCGTAACCTTTTTCCATATTCCATATACATATATATATACATATATACGCGTATATAACGCTGTTTGAGTCATATTTCAGTCATTGTGGGCAACATCATCATCGTATATCAGCTGATCAGGTGGTGGTGCGTATATAACGCCGTAACCTTTTTCCCATATCCCATATACATATATTTATATATATACACGTATATAACGTCATCTGGTCATGGGTCAATGCACATGTATAAATGAGTAAAATGCATGAAAAATATGTAATAATCCTTTCAGATAAACTTTTTCAACTATGTATTATTCTGAGACCTATGAACAGAAGATAATAATAATTTTCATGGGGAATCAAAAATGTAGACACCCCTACTATTTATATGAATAGAGTAATTTATGGAAATCAAATATTTTCTTGTTTATTCAGTATCATATGTACCATGCTAAAAGAAAGAAGGGAGGGTCTTAACATACATGTTCCCTGAATTATTCGAATGAGATGAAGCTTCTGCTTCAGTGACATATGTTGAACGAGATTTCTGCTTGAATCTCTTGAGATTTCAATTGAAATATTGGCTAAAGATTTGGATGAATTGATGAACGAAAATGATTCTGCTTTTCTCAGGTTTTTGTCTCAAGACAAAATGCAAAAGTTTGTTTTCACGTTTTTTGGGTCCAAAACAGAATGCAAATATTTGTTTTATCTTTAGTAGATTAAGACTTGTAAATTAGTTTTTTAAACCTTGTATGACACATGTAAAGGTGACTAATGAATCACCTTAAACTAAAAAAGGGGGCTGTCATCGTTCCTTTTGGTGTGATTTTATTAATTTTTATTCGCTTATAAGTTAATTGGGTAATATTGTGTTACCCGGTAATTAATCAATTACCCGTAAAATTTTAAAATTGTCTCAAATTACTTAAAATTCTACTTATTTTTAATATACTCCATATATACTTTATACATTATATACATCATATTATCACGGTCGTATGGTACCTTGTATGGTACTAGTCCATAATATCGGGTAGTCGCTTAACCCGTATTTTATTCCAAATTGACCACTTTTAACGAAACTCTTTTTCTTTAATCCGTGTACCCTTTATCCTTCAAAACACTTATTTATCGCTTGTTATAAATAGCGTAAGTAAGTTAATGTCAAGATGATCTCATCCCCGAGTCTACGTAGGTTAACTGAAAACGAAATTTTAACGTACGAAAACGCGAGATGTAACATCACCCCCCCCCCTCTTTGAAACATTCGTCCTCGAATGTTCAACTCCCTGTGATCTATATAACTTCGACAAGGTCGTCTCTGTAACAACACCACTACCAACTCTCCCCTTAGAAGCTTAATAACCCAACGACACACAAGACCATAATTATGAATAACGACAATGGCCTCACATGACCAATAACAATAGCTAGCACAAGAATTCGTACACGCACCTTGAGGTTATGACGTCTCAGTCGGACCCTTCTCGGGAGGAGGAAATAAGTAGGGATATGTAGACTTCATGTCTTCCTTGGCCTCCCAAGTAATTTCATCCACATTGTTGTTCCTCCACAGTATTTTCACGGAGGTTACCTCCTTATTCCGTAGCTTGCGGATTTGTCGGTCTAGAATGGAAACCGGGATTTCCTCATATGACAACTCCTCTGTAATTTGTACATCATTCATGGGCATCATTCAGGTAGGATCGCCAATGCACTTCTGTAACATAGATACGTGAAAAATCGGATGGACAGACTCCAATTCCGAGAGCAATTCTAACTCATAAGCTACTCGGCCCACTCTACGAATGACCTTATAAGGCCCAATATATCGTGGGCTAAATTTTTCCTTATTTTCTGAACCTCATGATAGCTTTCATCGGTGATACGTTTTTGGAATACCCAGTCGTCCACCTGAAATTCCAAGTCTCGCCGTCGATTATCCGCATAAGCCTTCTAACGGCTTTGAGCAACCAATAGTCTTTCCTGTATAAGCTTAATTCGCCTGTTGTACCAATTTCGGTTCTACTAACGTAGTTTCCCCAACATCGGATCACCCTATAGGCGACCTATACTTCCATCCATAAAGAGCTTCATATATAGGCATATGAATACTGGAATAATAACTATTATTATATGCAAACTTAATAAGCAGCAGATGATCATCCTAGCTACCTTTGAAATCTATTACCCAAGCTCGTAACATATCCTACAGTGTTTGAATAGTACACTCAGCCTGTCCGTCTGTCTGGAGATGAAATATTGTACTAAGACTTACTTAAGTCCTAATCCTTTTTGGAAGGACCTCTAGAAGCTAACTGTAAATTGAGCTCATCTCTCCGAGATAATAGATACAGGGACACCATGCAGTCATGCTATCTCCTTAATATAAAGCCTCACATAATCCTCTGAGGAATATGTAGTTCTAAGGGGTAGAAAATGGGCTGACTTTGTAAGCCTATCAACAATTACCCATATCGAATCGAAATTACGTTGGGTACGAAGTAAGCCTACGATGAAATCCATATTGATTAATTCCCATTTCCAAGTTAGAATCTCCATAGACTGCAATAATCCCTCGGGTTTTTGATGCTAAATCTTAACCTGCTGACAGTTAGGATACTAGACAACAAATTGTGCTATATCCTTTTTCATTCTGTCCCACCAATACACTTCCCTAATATCATAATACATCTTTGTTTCTCCTAGATGGATAGAATAACGAGAATAGTGAGTTTCTCTCATAACCTGCCGACGCAGCCCTACAACATTAGGTACACATAATCGTCCTCGATATCTGAGGACCCCATCTTTTGTAATTTCAAATGGCATCTTCTCCTTTTGAAGGGTAGTATCCCTAAAACAAACTAACACAATATCCTCGTACTGGCATTCCTTTACTTCAATTACTAAAGAGGATGTTGCCGTATCCTGAAGAGTATTTCCAATTTCACCTGAGTGTAGTAACCGAACGCCAAGAATAGCTAGCTGATGAACCTCATGTTCTATCCCTCTCTTTTCTAACCGTAAAAATAACAGGCTACCCATAGATCTACGGGTGAGGACGTCGGCTACTATGTTCGCCTTTCCCAGATGGTATAAAATATCAATGTCACTGTCTTTAAGTAGCTCCAACTATCTCCTTTGATGAAGATTCAATTCCTTTTTCTTGAAGATGTATTGGAGGCTCCTATGGTCCGTATAGATATCAATATGAATACCATACAAGTAGTGCCTCCACATCTTTAGTGCATGAACCACCGCAGTTAACTCTAAATCGTGGGTCAGGTAGTTCTCCTCGTGCTTTCTTAGTTGTCTAGAAGCATAAGCCACAACCTTACCATGTTGCATCAACACACAATCCAATCCAACGCCTAAAGCATCACAGTAGATCACATAACCATCGGTCCCTTCTAGAAGCGTTAGAACCAATGTTGAAGTTAATCTGTCCTTCAATGCTTGGAAACTCCATTCGCAAGCATCGATCCATTGAAACCTAGTTCCCTTCTAAGTTAACTTACATGGTTATCCTAATCTTGTACAATTCAGGAAATTCCTCTCTTCGGAGGCCGAAATTTCATCTTTTATCCCTTACAATTGCGCCATTATCCCACTATTAGGGAAACATTTCATCTATTCTAAACGTTACTATTCTTAGATTCCTTTAAGTTCTTTCAGGCCATACTGAGCTTTCTATAACTTAGAGAAACTATCAGCTCTCTTATGAACTTATTCCCAAGGACTTACCCATTCTCATTACCTTTTTACTCATCTTTTCTCATCCTTCCTCCTGTCTTCATAAAACCTTGTCACTCTACCATACTTTAGCTTGCGACCTACATATATCTATTTATACTTATTCGCAATCTTTCTTTATCTTAATTGCATCATAGATTTCCTTATGTTATTCCGGAACATTAAGCGAAACAATTACAAGTTTCCTGTAATAACCTGCCGAACGGAGAAGCTACGAACCCCCGTCGATGTTGTGGGTCTAGGCCAAGTCTTCAATGGCACACTTTTTTGTGTATAAACCCGTATGCCTTCACCCGAAATAATATGCCCAAGGAGAGCTACTGAGTTCAACCAGAATTCATATTTAGAGAATTGTGCATACAACTTCCCTTTTTGTAGAACTCTGGGCACAGTACACCTCTGAATGAGAATATATCAATATATATCGTCGATAAATACGATTACGAACAAATCTAAAAAAGGGCCTGAAAACACGGTTCATTGAATCCATGAATAGTGCTGGGGCATTGGTCAAACCGAATGGCATAACATGAAACTAAAAGTGCCCATATCTAGTCCTGAATGTTATCTTCGGAATATCTTCCTCCTTAACCCTTACCTAATGGTACCCGATCCTCAAGTCTATCTTTGAAAAATACTTGGCACATTGTAACTGATCAAATAAATCCTCAAATCCTCGGAAGCGGGTACTTATTCTTGATCTTCACCTTATTCAACTGCCTATAATTAATACACATTCATAAGGAACCATCCTCCTTTCTTACAAACAACACAAGTGCTCCCCACGGTGACGTACTAGATCTGATAAAACCTTTTTCAAGCAAGCCCCTTAGATGTTCCTTTAACTTGTTCAGCTCTGTGGGGGCCATTCTATAGGGGGAATAGATATTGGATGAATATCTGGTAGTAGTAGGTCAATGAAAACTCAATTTCTCGCTCTGGCGGAAGACTCAGAAGCTCATCGGAAACTTATTATCTACCGGAAAGGACTGAATGGTTGGTAATTCTAATTCCACATCCTAAACCCGAACTAAGTGATAAATATAGTCCTCTATGATCATCTTCCTTGCCTTGAGATAGGAGGTAATTTTACCTCTTGGCGATGCGGTATTACCTTTCCATTCTAAAACATGCTCTCGTGGAAGCTGAAATCAAACTATCTTTTATCTACACTTGATGTTAGCATAACAAAAGGCCAACCAATCCATACCCATTATAATATCAAGTTCTACCCAACCGAACACCACATACCTTATCCTTGTTTATTATCAATTATGTCACGGGCCATTTCATGCCAGATCCATATATATATATATATATAGGTACTTAACTCGCATAACTAATTTTGAAAAAGGTTTATATACATAGGGGTCGACTAGGCTGTAGACATATCATACCCAAAACTATATACAGGATACTGTCTGCAAAACCTCTAAGTAGGCATAACCATAACATATACAAGTCGGGGCGGGGCTTCCTACATTCTCATAAAACAACCAAACACATTTAGAACCCTGACCTGGTAATATTCCAAGAAGAGGTAGAACTCATCAACCAAAAACTAACACTAGGAGGAAGCCTAAAGTAGAGGGTCCTTGCCTCATCCTATATAAGAACCTCGATCATACACATTTCGAAGAGGAATCTTCATGTCCTTATTAATTACCTTCCTTCTCTTGGCCCGAATACTATCTTATTCTTCTGCGTATCCCATATCATACACCGACGAACCTTGATTGACGGACTCCCAAGACTGTGGACTATCCGGAACTTCAGAAGAGCTGGTGTCCTCAAATATCTTGAAATAGTTTTGAGCCTGAGGGAATCCCGGTTGTGCCAATCCATGCACTACTCCCCTCATACCCTGATCAATTGGCTATGAAATTAAGGGCCTTGGTGAGGTCGGAACTCCTCTCACCCCATCTACTATCGGAGTGGTCGAAATAACTTGGACGGATGACTCGAATGGATCATCCTCAATAGAACCCATGATCTACGATGGGTATGAATCTATAGTGTAACTTATCTCTCTTTCTAACACCTTCATAGCCTTCTGACCCATGCTACTGTAACGACCCGGCCAGTCATCTTAATAATTAACACCCTGATTCCCTATTAACTGTTTTCCCCGTGTTTATTTCTGCTATTTCGATTTGGCGGAATGTTCGATTTTAAGTTTCGGAGAGTTTTTGGACACTTAGTCCCTAAATAAGAGCTTGAGTTTTGGAAATTTGACCGTAGTTAGAACAGTGTAAAGACGGCCTTGAAATGGAATTCTGATGGTTCTGTTAGCTCCGTTGGGTGATTTCGGATTTAGGAGCGTGTTCGGATTGTATTTTGGAGGTCCGTAGCTAATTTAGGCTTGAAATGCCGAAAGTTGAATTTTTGAAGTATCCGATTTGATAGTGAGATTTTGATCTAAGGGTCGGAATGGAATTCCAGAAGTTTGAGTAGCTCTGTAGTTTTGAATGTGTCGTTCTTGCAAAATTTCAGGTCATTAAGACGAGGTTTGATAGACTTTTTGATCGAGAGCGTGATTTGAGAGTTTTTGGAGTTCTTAGGCTTGAATCCTATGTTAAATTGGTGTTTTGATGTTGTTTTGAGTGTTCCTAAGGTTGGAACAAGTTTAAATGATGTTTTAAGATAGGTTGGCATGTTTGGTTGAGGTCCCGGGATCCTCGGGTATGTTTCGAATGCCCGACGGACCATTTTTGGACTTGGAGAAGGATCAGATTTTGCTGGTATGTGTTGTAGACTTTTCATCATCGCGATTGCGTGAGGAGTATCGCGATCGCGAAGGCTTAGATGAGGCACATGGGAATTTTGCTCTTCGGATTCACGATTAGAGGAATGCGAACGCGTAGTTAGGGGCAATGCTGAATCGCGAACGCATGGGCTAGGCCGCGTCCGTATAGAAGAAATAAGGCAGCAATGGATTTCAGTGTTTCTGTGTGAGGTCGCGTGAAGTCAACCGCCATCACTTAGGTCTGAGGGATCTAAAGCATCACGTTCACGTCAGGTCAACCGCATACGCATAGAGTTAATTTGGGGGTCAGTGATGTGGGTATTCACGATCGCGTGGGTGCTTCAACGATCGCGATTAAGGAATTAGCTGGGCAAATTTTAAAAACCCAAAATCGAGGGTTTAAGCCATAACTCATATTTTGGACTTGGGAGCTCAGGAAATTGCTATTTTTGAAGAGATTTTCACCTGGGCAATTTGGTTAAGTAATTCGTACTCGGTTTAGACTAATTTCCATGAATATACACTTAAATCCATCATTTAATTTCGAATTTATAGTGAAAAATTGGGGGAAGTTCCTAGACCTAAAATTTGAGTTTTGATTGGGGATTTGACATTGGATTTGGATTATTTTGGCATGGTTAGACTCATGAGAGTATGAAGATTCTGAAAATGTAAATTTTACCTGATTCCGAGCCGTGGGTCTAAGGGGCATTTTGGTCATTTTACCTAATTTTGCGTATTAGCTTAGGATTTATTTGTAGAATCAATTACTTGATGTGTTATTTACATTATGCAATTGAATTGAATAGATTTGGGTCATTTGGAGTCGAGTACTCGTGGCAAGAACGTGGTTTTGGGTTGATTTTGAGCAGGTTCGAGGTAAGTGGCTTGCCTAACCTTGTGTGGGGGACCTTTCCCTTAGGATTTGGTATTATTGTTAATTGAAATGCCTTGTACGTGAGGTGACGGGTGAGTACTTTTGCTAATTGTTGAAAAATCCGATTTTCATTAAGTAATTACTTGTATGTTTACTTTCCTATTTATATTACTTGCACTTTACGCCTGTTGTTAGATTAGGAAAGCATGTCTATGTGATTTAATTACTTTATTTTCTCAAGCTGTTTTACATGGATTCTGTGCACCATACTAGGTTAGAATTACTTGTTTACCTTAATATGAATTGACATTTGCTGAATATTTTTCATGTTGTTGTTGTGTATTTACATTTGGGACTATGGATGTGGGATTCCGGTAGCTCCCCCTTGTCTTTTTATTTGGGACTACGGATGAGGGATTCCGGAAGATTCCCCTTATCTTTTTATATGGTATATGGATGTGGAATTCCGATAAATCCCCCTTGTATGTTTATTTGGAACTACGGATGTGGGATTCCGGTAAATCCCCCTGCACAGTTATATGGAACTACGGGACTGCACCTAGTAGATTCCCCCAGTACCGGGTATTTATATTTGGGACTACGGATCGGGATTTCGGTAAATCCTCGTGCACTGATAGTTGGACTACGGGATGGGATCCCGGGAAATCCTTTGGATATATATATATATATATATATATATATATATATATGATGGACTACGAACTGTATCCCAAGAGATCCACTGGATACTTGTAATTGAGACTACAGGACGGTATCCTGGAAGGTGCCCCGGTTGTTATCTTTGTGTTGATCTATATTTCTTTCCCATGATTTATTTTGTCTTTGTTCTAGTTGTTGTTGTTCTTTCAATTCTATGTTATTTCTTATTGTTGCACTTATTTATACTGTTTTATTCCACACTGTTAACCCTTATATTTTAATTAACCTCAGTGGGGCCCTGGCCTTCCTCGTCACTACCCGACCGAGGTTAGGCTTGGCACTTACTGAGTACTACTGTGGTGTACTCATGCCCTTTCTGCGCATGTTTTTCATGTGCAGATCCAGGTACTTTCACTTAGTCTTATCATCATTTAGGCGAGGTGCTTCTATAGAGACTTCGAGGTATATCTGCGGCGTTCGCAGACCGAGGAGTCCCTTTCTATCTTTCTGTAATAGTATAGTCCTTCATTATTTCCCTTTGTTAGACATTTCTGGAGTTAGAGCTTCTTATGTATCTCCTAGCTTGTGATTCATGGGGTTTCGGATTTTGGGAGTGTTAGGTTGAGATTTTGTACTGTTATGTGCCAGGCGGCATCTTAAATACTCTTTCACTTTGTCATTCAATTTTATGTTATTTTCTTTTCACAACTTGTTTCTTTTCTGAATTTGTTAGGATTACCTAGTCGTAGAGACTAGGTACCATCACGATAGTTCACGGAGAGGAACTGAGGTCGTGACAAGTTGGTATTAGAGCTCTAGATTCATAGGAGTCATGAATCACAAGCCATTTTATTAGAGTCTCATGGATAGGTATGGAGACGTATGTGCTTATCTACGAGAGGATATGTAACCATTAGGAAAATTCCACTTCATTTGATTTCCCTACCGTGCGAGATTTTTGACATCACAATCCTAAACCTCTACCTTCCATTCTCTAATAGATGGTGAGGACACGTGCTACCAGAGATGATCAGACACCCGCGCCCCCTGCGAGAGCCGTTAGAGGTCGGGGCCGTGGTAGAGGCCGAGGACGTGCACGCGGTGCAGCTAGACCACTCACGTGAGCTGCCATAGAGGAGCCACCAACAATTCCAGCCAGAGCCCAAACATCGGATACGCCTACTGCTACAACTACTCCAGCACTTCAAGAGACATTAGCACAGTTCCTGAGCATGTTTGGTACATTAGTTCAGGCGGGGTTGATTCAGGTTGTACCAACTACTTCACAGATTGGGGAAGGGACCCAGATTTCTGCCACCCCCACTCTAGAGCAACGAGTTCTCATTGGTCGGGTTCCAGGTGTCATAGCAACACAGCCTGTGGTCCCAGTTCAGTGGGTGGTGAGGACCTCTCACTGAGTAGAGGACATATGGGTCTAGGAGAGAGAGGACAGACGATGTCAGGAGAGAGAGTATAGGGAAGTGAGGAGACCTCGTAGATTGGAGAGACCCACTGGTCCTTATTTTGGAGGAAGAGTATGGTATGGTAGAGGTTTTGTGGGTCAGCTAGCTCAGTTTGCATCTCAGATTTCACACGGTGTTTCAGGTGTTCAGGGGTCTTGGAGTACCCGTGCCCCACAGTTCCCATTGCCACGTCCTCCTAGAGCTTGTTTTGAGTATGGTGACACATGCCATGTGGTGAGGTATTGCCCTAGACTTGGGAGGAGTGCACCTCTACAGACTTCGCAGCCACAACGCGCTGAGCAGAGTTCTCAGGCTATGATCACAGCACCAGTTGCTACCCTACCTGCTCAGCCAGCTAGAGGGGAAGGCCAGGCTAGATATTATGCCCTTCCTGCCCATGCCGAGGTTGTTGCCTCCGATTCTATCATCACAAGTATTGTACTGATTTGTCACAGAGCCGCATCGGTTCGATTCGATCCATGCTCCACTTACTCTTATATGTCTTCTTATTTTGCTCCGCATTTGGGTGTACCTCGGGATTTCCTTAAGTTCCCCTATTTATGTTTCTACGCCCGTGGGAGATTCTCTTATTGTTGACCGCGTTTATCGGTCGTGTTTGGTTGCTCTTAGTGGTTTTGAGACTAGAGCCGATTTGTTGTTGCTTAGTAGATTTTGATATTATCTTGGGCATGGACTGGTTGTCGCCCCATTATATTAATCTTGATTGTCATGCCAAATCCATGACGCTGGCTATGCCAGGTGTACCACATATTGAGTGGAGGGGTTCTTTAGATCGCACTCCTAGTAGAGTTATTTCTTTCCTTAAGGCTCAGCATATGGTTGAGAAGGGGTGTGATGCGTATTTAGCTTATGTGAGAGATGTCACTATTAATACCCCTTCCATTGATTCAATTCCAGTAATACGAGATTTTCACGATGTGTTTCCAGCTGATCTTCCGAGCATGCCGCCTGATAGAGATATTGATTTTGGCATTGATCTGTTGCTGGTCACTCAGCCCATTTCTACTCCTCCGTATCGTATGGCTCCTCTTGAGTTGAAGGAGTTGAAAGATCAGTTATAGGAATTTCTTGATAAGGGTTTTATTTGGCCCAGTGTATCACCTTGGGGTGCTCCTGTCTTGTTTGTGAAGAAAAAGGATGGTTCTATGCGTATGTGTATTGATTATCGCCAGTTGAACAAAGTTACAGTGAAGAACTGTTATCCCTTGCCTCGTATTGATGATTGTTTCACCAGCTACAGGGTGCATGAGTGTTTTCTAAGATTGGCTTGCGTTCATGTTACTATCAGTTGAAGGTTAGGGAGCCATATATCCCGAAGACTACTTTCAGGACTCGGTATGGTCAATACGAGTTCCTTGTTATGTCATTTGGGCTGACCAATGCCCCGACAACTTTTATGCATTCGATGTACAGTGTGTTCCGACCATATCTTGACTCGTTCGTCATTGTCTTTATTGATGACATTCTGGTGTACTCCCGGAGTCGGGAAGATCATGAGCAACACTTGAGGATAGTGCTTCAGACTTTGAGGGAAAAGAAGTTATATGCAAAGTTCTCGTAATGTGAGTTTTGTTGTGATTCCGTGGCATTCTTAGGCCACGTGGCATCGAGTGAAGGTATTCAAGTGGATTCGAAGAAAGTGGAGGTAGTGTAGAGTTGGCCCAAACCATCCTTAGTTACAGAGATTCGCAGTTTTCTTGGTTTGTCAGGTTATTACCGCCGGTTTGTTTAGGGATTTTCATCTATCTCATCACCCTTGACCAAGTTGACTCAAAAGAGTGCTCCTTTCATGTGGTCGGATGAGTGTGAGGAGGTCTTTCAGAAGCTCAAGACTGCCTTGATCAATGCTCCACCGTTAGTTTTGTCATTAGCTTCAGGTTCATATACCATGTATTGTAATTCTTCGATAGTTGGTATTGGGTGTGTGTTGATGCAGGGGGTAGAGTTATTGCTTATACTTCTCGTCAGTTGAAGCCCCATGAGAAGAACTACCCTATTTATGATTTGGAGTTGGCTGCCATAGCTCACGCGTCGAAGATTTGGAGGCATTATTTGTATGGTGTGTCTTGTGAGGTGTTTACTGATCGTAGCCTCCAGCACTTGTTCAAGCAGAAGGATCTAAATTTGCGCTAGAGGAGGTGGTTAGAGTTGCTGAGGGACTATGATATCACTATTTTGTATCACCCGGGTAAGGCCAATATGGTGGCCGATGCTTTGAGTCATCGGGCAGAGAGTTTGGCTTATTTGCCAACATTGAAGAGGCCTATGGCGATGGATGTTCAGGCCTTAGACAACCAATTTGTGAGATTGGATCTTTCGGAGCACAGTCGGGTTCTAGCTTGCGTGGTTGCTCGGCCTTCATTATTTGATCGTATAAGGGAGCGTCAGTTTGATGACCCTTATTTGCTTGTCCTCATGGATAAGGTTCAGCATGGTGATACCAGAGATATGGCTATTAGTGATGATGGGGTATTAAGGATGCAGGGTCGGATTTGTGTACCCAATATTGATGGGATTCAGGAGTTGATTCTAGAGGAGCCCTATAGTTCGTGGTATGCCATTCATTTGGGTGCCGCGAAGATGTACCAGGATTTGAGGCAACACTATTGGTGGAGGTGGATGAAGAAAGATATAGTTGGGTTTGTAGTTCGGTGTCTCAATTGTTAGCAGGTGAAGTATGAGCACTAGAGACCTGGTGGGTTGCTTCAGTAGATAGAGATTCTGGAGTGGAAGTGGGAGCGGATCACCATGGACTTTGTAGTTGGGCTCCCACGGACTTTGAGGAAGTTCGATGTCATTTGGGTAATTGTGGATCGGCTAACCAAGTCCACACACTTCATTCCTATGTGTACTACCTATTCTTCGGAGCGTTTGGCGGAGATTTTTATCTGGGAGATTGTTCATCTGCATGGTATTCTATTTTCCATCATTTCGGATAGAGGTACTTAGTTCACATCACAGTTCTGGAGGGTCGTTCAGCATAAGTTGGGTACTCGGGTGGAGTTGAGTACAACATTTCACCCTCAGACGGACGGACAGTCCGAGCGCACTATTCAGATTCTTGAGGATATGCTGCATGCGTGTGTGATTGAGTTTGGAGATTCTTGGGATCAATTCTTGCCATTGGCAAAGTTTGCCTACAACAACAACTATCAGTCTAGCATTCAGATGGCACCGTATGAGACTTTATATGGTAGGCGGTGTAGATCCTCGGTGGGTTGGTTTGAGCCAGGTGAGACTAGATTATTGGGCATAGACTTGGTTCAGGATGCTTTGGAGAAGGTTAAGGTGACACAGGATAGACTCCGTATAGCCCAGTCCAGACAGAAGAGTTACACTAGAAGAGTTATGCGGACCGAAAGGTTTGTGATGTATCCTATATATTTGAAGAGCAAGTTCTACTTTGGGTCTCGCCTATGAAGGGCGTTATGAGATTCAGGAAGAAAGGGAATTTGAGTCCGAGGTTTATTGGCCATTTTGAGATATTACGGCGTGTTGGGGAGTTACTTATGAGCTTGTCTTACCTCCTACCTTGGAAGGAGTTCAGCTGGTATTTCATGTTTCGATGCTCCAGAGGTATCACGGTGATCCGTCGCACATGTTGGATTTCAGTTTAGTTCACTTAGATGTCACGGCCCAACCTTGGGAGGCATGTGTCACACCTCCCTTTTTACTACACCCCCGGAAGGGAGTATATAAGGGAATTTTTTCCAACTTAAAGTGACAATCAAAACGGGATTATTTTATTAAAAATTCAGAGTCGCCACTTGGGAGATTTATGGTGTACCAATTCAGCGGTTCAAATCCCGAATTGAGGAAAAGGTTGACTTTGTATTACAGTCCGCGAATCAGAAATCCGAGTAAGGAATTCTGTTAACCCGAGAGAAGGTGTCAAGCATTCCTGAGTTCCGTGGTTCTAGCACGGTCACTCAACTGTTAAAATCGGCTCAATTATCTGATTTTAGTATAAGTTTTAAACCTATGTGCATTTTTAACTTTAACCCCCTTTTATTTATATTTAGGAAGATTGCAACGCGATTAAAACACGTCTTGGACCACATCACATAAATCCACCCACGGTTTTTGACATATTTTAACATTGTTTAGATTTGGATTTGGGTCACATAAATGTGCACCCGAGTTTAAGAAGGTAAATTATTAAAATAATGAGCCTAAAAGCAACTATGCGTTTGCAACTTTGCGAGGGCCATGAAAATTCTTTAAACGGCACGCCTCGCTTTCTAAGGATAAATAAGAGTAACCAACCGAGTGCCATGCAATTATCATTTTTGTTTGGCACGGCGTGCCTCAATGAAATTTGTTCGTTAAAAGAGCCCAAAAGAATTTATCATTTCATCCTAAACTAATGTTTGAACCAATCTCAAGCCCATGTTCCAAGCCAGCAAGATCGAAAGAAAAGACAAAAATGATTTCCAGAGGCGCTTGAGCTCCAACAATTGGCACTGAACATAACGAAATGTGGACGATTTTTAATCCAGGCCCAACGTGAGCCCATGTTCTTGGAGGATTGAGCATCAGCGGAAACGAGACTCTAGATCGAGTCCAAACATGCAAACATAAGATTATTTGAAGCAAAAGTGAATCCAATTTAAAATAAAGACACTGGCAGTCTCAAAATGGCCCTCATTTCATTATTTGGGCCATCACCGGGTCCAGGTTCAGACCTTGCCTTTGTGTGCATCAGATTAATGGTAAGTCAATCAAGATACTACATAAGATATGAGATGGTATTAACTGTCTACTTATGGATTGCATGTTATTTAAATACAGATTAGTTAATTAACCTTTCTGGAATTCTAACACCACTGCTAACTTAAATTGCTCATGCATGACTTAATCGTAAAGATTAACACATGCTATTTACACTGCCAGCTAACTAATAAATTCAAATCGAGATGAACATGATTCAACAGTATCAAAACCCCTGGAGTCGATATGCAAATTCACTCACATCTTAACAAATTACCTCAGATCCTCAATCACAAGGACTTATTTTAACAAATGAGTGTAAAAAGATGACAAAGAAAGATACATATGCAAGCTTTGAATCTAGCTTCACTGAACATTCACATTTGCTAAGAGAATCCTAAGACTCTTCCCTGTTGATCCTACCGTAGCCCAACTAATCTAACTTCGAAGAGATGCATCCAAAACAAGTTGAACCAACAGATACCAGGCAAAATCCAATTACAATTATCATGAAAACTTCACAATTCACAGCACAGTCCCATTTGTACACTCCATAATAGCAAATTTAGGTCATTATATTAACTGAAACATTTTTAAGGTTGAATTGTACAAACATAAATGAGGTTGGACAAAAGGAATGAGATCCAACATGGATTTCATCATTCTTATTCAAATTCCAAAGCCATACTTCAAATACACCTAGGTGATGTCCATGGAGTTTTGGAGAATACATGTTCACAGCAAATAAACAACACCAAAGCCTGAAGTTATGACTCGATAGCGGGAGCAGTTCAGCAAAGGAGAGATAGCAACAAAATCAATTCAAAACCAGTAATGGACTAATGACCAGCAGCTTTCGAATCAGTCTTTGATTCCCACAATAAAAGATAAAAGTTATGAAGATTTTAGAATCAGGATCAGTTGCAAACTAGTCTAATTTTACCCAAAAACGCAAGAATTCTCCAGTACTTTCAGCTCAAATGTCATAAACCCTTTCAGAAATTTTTACCTTATTTTTCTTTTCTTCCTCCCCCTCCTAAAAATTTCAGCAAATGATCCTTTTATACAGGGGTGTTAGGGCAGCAGAAATGGGTTTCAAATTTTGCTCCTTAACCCCTCTCCAATTTTCGTTTTTGCTTAAAAAAATCTCAGTTCAAAAATCTAATTTCATTTAACCCCAAAGTCAGCTTCTAAGAAGCTTCCCATTTCTGTTACAGAAAAGATTCCTTGAGTTAAAAACCCTGAACTACCCCTCAGACCTCTGATATTTATCCTTAAATCCAAACCAGGTCAAGTTGACCCAGGACCCAAACCCTGACTCGCCAATTGGGTAACCCTTCTTCTTTGGGCCTCTGAACTTTCAAAACCCATCAATAACCCAACCCTTAACAAATATAATTTGACAAACCGGAATTGCATTGGCGTCCGAAACTAAAATTTCAACTAAACAGCAGATGAAGGATTTTCGCAAACAAAACATGGAAAACAAACAAACACTAAACCAAACTCAAAATAATAGAAGAAGAGAACTGGACTAAGAACAAACATAAGAGAACTGGACTAAGAACAAACATAAACGGAAAAGTCTGAGAGAGGGAAGAAATAGATGAAGCTTCAAAAAGAAATTGCAGAGTAAGCAATAAGAACCCGAAATACCTGAACGGGAAAAACAAACGGTGAATTTGCATGGACTAACCAGCCTTTTCAACTTGGACCCGAAATAAGTGTTATTCAGGCTATTCTTATGAGAACAACCCACTTAACACTTGTTTCTAGTCCAAAAGTCATCACGCTCGAGGAACAAACACACCCGACCTTAGTGGACGGGACATGGGTGAAGAGGGAATTAAAGTCCCGGATTTTTGATTCCAGGTTCGAGGAGATTGGGATATTTAACCTCTTTCCCCTTGTAAGTCACTGTCACTCGTCCATAATTCCACGGGACCGCCTTGCTGTTGATCATCGGTAATTGGGTTACCGGCTTGATAATGACAGGATCTATGCGGGCACCCTCCACAACTACCACAGGCTTGTTCGCCAGTCCTGGCACAACTACTTTCGCTCTTTCATATTTCCCTGCAACGTCACTTGAGGACCCTTTATTGACCACTACTGATGGTTCACTATTTGTCCCGCTCAACTTAATCACAGACGTCTCACTTGTTGACTTTTCAAATGGCCTGGCTTCACTGGACCGAATCATCATGACAGTTTGCGAAGGTTTCTTAAGCTCCCCTCCCTTTTGCGCTATCTCAATCATATTTATCTCATGATGAGCTAGCAATGGGTTTTGGTTGATATTAGGTGTCTCCGGAGCTTGGACCTCAATCCGATTAGTATCAATGAGCTCTTGAATAGCTGTTTTCAATTGCCAGCACTTCTGTGTGTCATGCCCTGGAGCACCAGAACAATATTGGCAACTCACAGTGTGGTCGAGATTCCTCGGGGGAGGATTTTTCAGTTTTGGCTCGATCGGAGTCAGCATACCCAATTGTCTCAACCTGCGGAACAAACTGGTATAGGATTCTCCCAATGGAGTGAAAGTCTTCTTCTTCTACAACCTCTTATTCTTAGTGGCCTGATTGGGCCGGAGACCTGTTCCAACGGGATTTCGGTAGGCTCTTGGGGGTGGATAGGTATTTTGTGGAGCTGGGTAGGAATTAGGTGGATATGGCACATGCCATTACGTGTGGGTGGGAAGTTGAGTGTATGTTTGTGCGTGGTGGACGAAAAAGTGGGGATTTAGGGGTGGGTAATAATGTTGTGGTGGGCTAAATGGAGTGTGGTGGTAAGTTTAGTGATAGGTTCGAGGCTGGTTGTAGTAATTTGAAGGGCCCCTGGATCCGACCCAAGCTCCTGACTCAATTGTCGTAACATCCTCTTTCTTCTTCATTCCGAGTACACCCCTAGTACCATTTTGAATGGCCTGGGTGGTTGCTTTAATTGCTGAGTAGCTTATGATTTTATTAGAATTGAGTCCCTCTTCTACCATGCCTCCCATTTTTAGAAACTCATTAAAGGATTTGCCCACTGCTGACACCAAATGACCAAAATAAGTGGGTTCCAAGGCCTGCAAGAAATAATCAACCATCTCTCTTTATTTCATCGGAGGGTCAAACCTTGCTTCTTGCTCCCTCGAACGGAATCCATATTCCCTGAAACTCTCACCAGGTTTTTTCTCAATATTCGTCAATGACAGACGGTCTGGGATAATTTCAAGGTTGTACTGAAAATGGCAGGCAAAGGCTTGGACAAATCATCCCATGTGTACCACCTGTCCTGATCGTGTCTGGTATACCATTCCAATGCCGATCCACTCAAACTTTGGCTAAAATAGGCCATCAGTAATTCATCTCTTTCGCCTGCTCCTCTCATCTTGCTACAAAATCCTCTTAAGTATGCCACTGGGTCACCATGCCCGTCGTACAGATCAAACTTGGGCATCTTGAATCCTGCTGGTAACTGAACATCTGGGAACAAACATAAATCCTTATAGGCCACACTTACTTGACCTCCCAAGCCCCTCATATCTTTGAATGATTGTTCTAAGCTTTTGACCTTTCTGATCATCTCCTCATGTTCGAAATTTTTGGGTGGCTTCTCGGTCTCTGCCGGGAGATCAAGATGAGGGGTGTAAGAATATGGTTCTAGAACTTTGAAGGTGGGCTCGGGGGTAATACTGGTTGTCATGAGTTTGGAACAAAGGCTCACTGGAAGATCGTTGTAATGCAGCAGGTGGAGGTGCCACAAAGACGGGAGTGACTGGTAAAGGAGGGTATGGGACTTGTTTGGGTGGTGGAGCTTGGGAAGTATGGGAAGTGGTGCCATAATATTGTTGGTGGAGGGGAAAGGCTGGAGACGAGTTCACAGTGGGAGGTTCTTGAGGTTGAGCCAATGGTGGGATATAAGTAGGGTTGACGGGATAAACCGGTGGTGGATGCCCCTTTGCCTAGGCCTGGTACATTTCAGCCATTTGCTGCTTCAGCTTATGTAACTCATCTCTCAAATTAACCTCCGATTCATCCACCTCTTTTGGCGGATCGACAATGCTTGCCTCCAGTTCTTGGTTAGCCATGTTCAGCTTGTTTTTGACCGGGTGTTGTAGGAATGAGTTGCCAGAATGCTAATCAACTAACCACCTACCTGTTCTCGATACATAAACAACAACCTTGTTAGCGATTAGGGCTTTAACAGATTGGTAACCGCACATTTTGTGGAATGAATGCACTTAAGCAGTTAACCGTTTATATTATGCATTTAATCGGCTGCTTGCGTCATCCCGGATTTTCCTTATTTTCATTTGCAACTTCTCTTTTCACTCTTTTTTTCATTCTTGCCTTCCCTTGCTTGATCTCACATGGTTTCCGCCCCATGGTTTCTTGTTTTTCTCTCTTTTCTTTTCTTGTTTTTCCTCTTTTTTTTTCTTCTTTTTCTTCTCTTTTTTTTCCTGGTTATGGTCGAATCCTATGGAGATTGCCTACGTATCATGACCCCGCATAAATTAGACCGAGCGTAGTTCTGGGAGATAAGCGTGAAAGTAAATAATGAAACATTTTGGGATTTTCAATTTTTATAAAAGCAAATGCTTTGATTACAAAGACTCAAAACTAACAGACTCCAAAAGAAGCTAACAGACTCTGATGCAAAGGCGAAATACAGACTCCAAAAATAAACTATCATACTCCAACAAAAGAAAATACAGACTCAAAAACAACTGACAGACTCCAGTAGAAAGAAAATACAGACTCAAAACAACTGACAGACTTTAATGGAAAAGGAAATACAGACTCAAACAAAAAATTATGAATACATTAATGCTCGTGGTACCTGTGGGACATCATTCGGTCTCGCCACGGGCCTATATGTAAGATCCCTTTGAAGTCTATCCAAGTCACTCATTATCTGTTTAACAAATGTCATCACTACCGCGAAGAATGTGGTGCGAGTCATATCCTCATAGGCTTGGCACTTCACAATAATGTAATCGGCTATGGTTCTAATTCTCTCTCTTATGACACCGTTTTCTTGCAACAAATGCCCGATCTGCTGGGCCCTGGCTTCCAAAGTTTGCTCGGCCACATGATTCTACTCCTGAAGTTGTTGCAAATCCATTTCTAATTGTGCCAATGCTTTATAACAATGTTCTCTTTCTGTCTTAAAGTCTTTCGCCTGCTTGATCATTTTGTTCTCCGTGGCGACTACCCTTTTCTTTAATCCTGCGACCTCACTGTCGTACTTTTCTTTCAACTGCTTAACCAGGCATGCTCGTTCATCCGCATTTTTAGCCAATTGCTTTCGAGCCCTGGCTAGTTCACTTTATGCTTTGTTCAAATCAAAACTATAGTCACTCACTTTCTGCCTCAAGTTATCTATGAGTTTTTCATCTTTGGCACTTCTGGCGGGATCTTTTGCCGCTATTTTCATTTTCTGAATTTGGGCTCGAAGGGACTCATTTTCTTTAGTCAGCTTTTTCTTTTCCCCTTCATCTGCCGCAGTTTGCAAGCTATTTTCGAATTGAAGTTCTTTGACTTGTTTTTCCAACTTTCCTATTGCGGTCCTGTACTCATTCTCCTTGGCCAACCATGCCCATTGTTCCTGTGATGCCTCGACGAATTACTGAAGGTGGGGTCTTTTGGCCGGCCTCCCAAACTCAATTTCTCTTCTATACCAAGCCAGGTACCCTGGTGAAACTTCACCTTTGGATCGATCTTGTACACAGGTATTTGCTGTTAAGTATTGACATTCACTCCAAATTTGGCATACTGCTGCTTCATGAAATTGACCGTTAGGTCCGATCTCGACTACTTGGGCACTAAGATCTTCATCTCTCAAAACTATTTGGCATCTAAACCCGGTATAAGGCATAAGGCTGGATACTCTTGAGTCCCATCAAAAGGAAATAAGGCCCGATGGCTGGCATGTATATGATCTCATCCACAGGCAGCCATCCAAATGTCCACTCTATTTGGTTTGCAGTGATGGAACGGAGGTGTTCTACCCACTCTATGACCCCTTCTGGCAAGCTGATCCCGTCACCCTCGTATAAAATTCTTCTATGCATGTTTTCTTTGTCGACCCATAACTCATAAATTGAGGACGATGGCATAGGTGTTCAATCATCCATATCTGCAGCAACACGTTGCACCCCTCGAAAAAGTCTCCTCCGGCTTTGCAGGCTGTAAGAGCTCGGAAGATTTAAACTACTATCATGGGTGCGAGGGTGTTGTTGGCCTGAGTAAGCAAAGTGCTAACAACCCCGGCTACTCGTATGTCAATATTCCCATCTTTTCTAGGAAACACCAAGAGTCCCAAAAAGACCACCATAAAAGCAAAACACATGTATTTTTCCCACTTAAGGCGGTTTCCTTTGCTACAAATTTTGTTTTCCGGCTTGTTGGACCCCCCTATATGACCATATTTGTTGTATATAAACTGCAAAGTACAAAACCCAGCTACTAAGTCTGGGTTGTGGACCCCCTTGCTTATTTTCAAAGAGTCTAGGAATATGTGTACGGCTACAGCCCTTGGAGCAATCAGGTACTGGTATCTCAGAGGAACTTTGGGACCCCCAATATATCCGGTTATTTCTTCCAATGTTGGGGTAAGTTCAAAATCTGAGAAATGAAATATGTTGTGGGCCGGGTCCCAGAATGTAACCAACGCCTTTATGATGTCTCCCATAGGATTAATCTTCAGCAACCTAGTGAGGCCTCCCACTATAGATTGACCGTGTCTTGTCCCGATTTACCCAGATCATTCCACCACATATGCAACTCCAAAGGGATCTTATTCACGATTGTTATTGGCAAATTCTGACTTGTGCTCATTCTGCACATTTATTAGGGTGATTAAGCAAAAATCATGATTCAATTGACTCAAAAACAATGATGACACTTTTTCAGATTTTCATTTCAAAAGTAACAACCCGACTTTGCAAATACGGCCTTTTAGCACTTCCGGAGGAAGATTTTAAGGCTGTGCTTGCTAACCAGCTAAAATTTTGAAAAGGAGACCAAAGGTGGTTGTTCTTGCAAAAATTACCTTCCGACGTCCTTTTGGGGACATTCAGCTATTTTTGACAAGAATGGCATCACCTTACTTATTTAAAATAAAATAAGATTTTTGTTCCTTTTGGGCTCTTTTGCAAAAGGAAAGTTGGACCCGATGGAGGTTGCCTACGTATCCCACATCCGATGAGAATCAAACTGGCGTAGTTCACGCAATTTTAAAACAAAAACCAACATTTTTCTTTTTCTCTTTTTTTTCAAAATAAAACATTTTTTTCCTTTCAAAATTTCGGCAGAGTTTCAGTACCATTTGGACATTGGTTTCTCAAAACAGGTGATTATCTCACTTAGACCTCACACTGCTATTCTCATTTTTCAACTTTCTCCTATTATTCAAAAGTCGGTCAGCATGCGACTCCGTAGCAAATAAATGCACAAGTAGCAAGTAAGATGCATCAGGATGGTCTTTTCATTTCAGGTACACCTGTCCTAGACAGACCCAACCCTTGTGTTGAGTCTCCAAAGTCAAAATGCACATGATGTAAACAAACGTTTCTACTAGGGATCCGGCATGAGGTATTGTCATACTAGGTTTAAAAACCTGGGTTTATTTATTCTAGACCTGGCTTACCCGAGCGGACAACTCGAGCCGAGGGGGGCTGCGTACCGGTAACCAAAAGATCATCCGGCTTTGCAACTTGTCCGAACCTCATTATATTTGAGATATGACACTAACAGAAAGAAGTCACGACCAGCGTGCACTCCTCGGGAGAGAGAAGAGAGGGGTTTCGTGGCAGTTTATATACAGTTCAGATAATATCAAAGCGGTAAAAGCAACATTTAGCACATTAGGTCCAAACATGTAATAAAATCAGATAATAAGTAAAGCCAAATATAACAATTCATCCAAGCTCGAATTCTGAACCCTGAACCAGAGATTCTGGGTTCGATCCCCAGCAGAGTCGTTAGAGCTGTCACATCTCCTTTTTTACTACACCCCCGGAAGGGGGTATATAAGGGAGTTTTTTCCAACTTAAAGTAACAATCGAAATGGGATTATTTTATTAAAAATTCAGAGTCGCCACTTGGGAGATTTATGATGTCCCAAGTCACCGGTTCAAATCCTGAATCGAGGAAAAGGTTGACTTTATATTACAGTCCGCGAACCAGAAATCCGGGTGAGGAATTCTGTTAATCCGGGAGAAGGTGTTAGGCATTCCCGAGTTCTGTGGCTCTAGCACGGTCGCTCAACTGTTAAAATCGGCTCAATTATCTGATTTTAGTATAAGTTTTAAACCTATGTGCATTTTTAACTTTAACCCCCTTTTATTTATTTTTAGGAAGATTGCAACGCGATTAAAATACGTCTTGGACCACGTCATATAAATGCACCCGCGGTTTTTGACATATTTTAACATTGTTGAGATTTGGATTTGGGTCACATAAATGCGCACCCGAGGTAAATTATTAAAATAACGCGCCTAAAAGCAATTATGAGTTTGTAACTTTGTGAGGGTCGTGAAAATTCTCTAAATGGCACGCCTCGCTTTCTAAGGATAAACAAGAGTAACCAACCGAGGGCCATGCAATTATCATTTTTGTTTGGCACGGCGTGCCTCAATGAAATTTGTTCTTTAAAAGAGCCCAAAATAATTTATCGATTCATCCTAAACTAATGTTTGAACCAATCTCAAGCCCATGTCCCAAGTCAGCAAGATCGAAAGAAAAAGACAGAAATGATTTCCAGAGACGTTTGAGCTCCAACAATTGGCATTGAACATAACGAAATGTGGCCGATTTTTAACCCAGGCCCAATGTGAGCCCATGTTCGTGAAGGATTGAGCATCAGCAAAAACGATACTCTAGATCGAGTCCAAACATGCAAACATAAGATTATTTGAAGCAAAAGTGAATCCAATTTAAAAGAAAGACACCGACAGTCTCAAAATGGCCTTGATTTCATTAATTGGGTCATCACCGGGTCCAGGTTCAGACCTTGCCTTTGTGTGCAGTAGATTAATGGTAAGTCAATCAAGATACTACATAAGATATGAGATGGTATTAACTGTCTACTTATGGATTGCAAGTTATTTAAATACAGATTAGTTAATTAACCATTCTGGAATTCTAACATCACTGCTAACTTAAATTGCTCATGCATAACTTAATCGTAAAGATTACCACATGCTTTTTACACTACCAGCTAACTAATAAATTCAAATCGAGATGAACACGATTCAACAGTATCAAAACCCCTGGAGTCGATATGCAGATTCACTCACATCTTAACAAATTACCTCAGATCATCAATCACAAGGACTTATTTTAACAAATGAGTGTACAACGATGACAAAGAAAGATACATATGCAAGCTTTGAATCTAGCTTCACTGAACATTCACATTTGATAAGAGAATCCTAAGACTCTCCCTTGTTGATCCTACCATAGCCCGACTAATCTAACTTCTAAGAGATGCATCCAAAACAAGCTGAACCAATAGATACCAGACAAAATCAAATTACAATTATCATGAAAACTTCACAATTCACAGCACATTCCCATTTGTACACTCCATAATAGCAAATTTAGGTCATTATATTAACTGAAACATTTTTAAGGTTGAATGTTACAAACATAAATGAGGTTGGACAAAAGGAATGAGATCCAACATGGATTTCATCATTCTTATTCAAATTTCAAAGCTAGACTTTAAATACACCTAGGTGATGTCCATGGAGTTTTGGAGAATACCCGTTCACAGCAAATAAACAACACCAAAGCCTGAAGTTATGACTCGATAGCGGGAGCAGTTCAACAAAGGAGAGACAACAACAAAATCAATTCAAAACCAGTAATGGACTAATGACCAGTAGCTTTCGAATAAGTCTTTGAATCCCAGAATAAAAGAGAAAAGTTATGAAGATTTTAGAATCAGGATTAGTTGCAAACCAATCCTAAATTTTTTACCTGATTTTTCATAACCCCTTTCAGAAATTTTTACCTGATTTTTCTTTTCTTCCTCCCCCTCCTAAAATTTCAGCAAATGATCCTTTTATACAGGGTTGTTAGGGAAGTAGAAATGGGTTTCAAATTTTGCTCCTTAACCCCTCTCCAATTTTCGTTTTTGCTTAAAAAAACCTCAGTTCAAAAATCCAATTTCATTTAACCCCAAAATCAACTTCTAAGAAGCTTCCCATTTCTGTTACAGAAAAGATTCCCTAAGTTAAATACCCTGAACTACCCCTCAGACCTCAGATATTTACCCTTAAATCCAAACCAGGTCAAGTTGACCCAGGACCCAAACCCTGACTTGCCAATTAGGCTAACCCTTCTTCTTTGGGCCTCTGAACATTCAAAACCCATCAATTACCCAACCCTTAACAAATACAATTTGACAAACCGGAATTGCATTGGCGTCCGAAACTAAAATTTCAACTAAACAGCAGATGAAGGATTTCTGCAAACAAAACATGGAAAACAAACAAACACTAAACCAAACTCAAACCAATAGAAGAAGAGAACTGGACTAAGAACAAACATAAACGGAAAAGTCTAATAGAGGGAAGAAATAGATGAACTTTAAAAAGAAATTGCAGAGTAAGCAATAAGAGCCCGAAATACCTGAACGGGAAAATAAAACGGGGAATTTGCATGGAATAAACAGCCTTTTCAACATGGACCTGAAATAAGTGTTATTCGGGCTATTCTTATGAGAACGACCCACTTAACACTTGTTTCTAGTCCAAAAGTTATCATGCTCGAGGAACAAACACACCCGACCTTAGTGGACGGGACAGAGGTGAAGAGGGAATAAAGGTCCCGGATTTTGATTCCAGATTCGAGGAGATTGGGATGGATTCGAGGAAAACCATGTTGATATGTAGACGAAGGGGAATAAGAGGGTCCAAGGGTGTTGATTTGGGAGTGATTGGCGGTGGCGCCGCCGGAAAAGATGGTGAGTTTGAAAGGCGGCGTTAGGGTTCATCAAGAGAGAGATGAGGGAGATGAACGAAGGGGGGGCTGTTTGGCTTTGAACTGGTCTCTGAAGGTGCTCAGGACAGATTTAACCAAACATAGAGAAGCAATTCCCACCGTTGGATGAGCTAAGATGAAAGGCTCAGATTATTTCGACACTAGTGAACTCGAAACGACGTAGTAACGCCCCCATAATATGTCGTTTGGTCAGGCTGGCTTGGACTGGGTGCAGTAATGGGTTTGGGTCGGGTATTAGCGAAATTAAATTGGGCTGGGGAATTGTAATTGTCCCAAAACCGGGTCTTCTCTTAATAACTCCATTTTCTTTTCATTTTCTTTTTTCTAATTTCTTTTTAAATTAAATTAAAAATAAAAATAAAAACTAAATTAATTCCTAATCAAATTATCCTATCAAATTGAATTAACTAGCTCTAAATAATAATTACCACCACTAATTAAATACCGAATTAAAGAAAAACTGTAAAAATTCGAAACTAAAATTAAAAATAAGTTACTTTTGTGATTTTTCCATTTTTATAAAACATTAAATTACTAATAATTCAAGAATGCAAAATTAGGTCCTAAATGCAAATGTAGAGTATTTTTGTATTTTCATGAATTAAATAAACGTGCATAGACAAAGGCAAACAATAACAAAAAAAAATGCTATGAAAATCTACGAAATTGCAAATAATGGAAAAATTTATTTTTGTTGAATCTACGGGAATAATTCATATAGGGCAAAAATCACGTGCTCACAGCATGGCTGGCATCCGGTGCTGCACTGGCCCGAGCGAACCACTATGTTACTTATTCATTCTTTTTGTAACTATCATAGGCCAACATGGCCACAACTGGTAACGTACAATTGTAAGTGTGCAAATGTTATATCAATGAACATTCGTTCATAAAACATGAATACATATGGGCCGTCACGGCCTCTAACATACTGTACATAATAAACATATGTCTACAAAGCCTCTAAGATTATTTGACATAAAATTTGATAGGGTACCGGCCTACCCATAAGTCGGTAGTAAAACACTGACATGATGACTCATAGATTCAGCTGCACTCCGAATGAGGTGGAGTCTTACCGATCCTTCGCGGAATGTCAATCTTGTCTAGTATGAGGGCTCGTCAAATTGATTTTCTATACCTGCAGGCATGAATGCAGCGTCCCCAACAAAAGGACGTCAGTACGAATAATGTACTGAGTATGTAAGGCGAAACTGAAACATAACAGTAAGTCAACACTAATTAAGGATATCAAAGAAACATGGAGTAAAGGACTCAACCTATAAGTCTGGATAGCTTTGTAAATCATGACATATTTATAGTGTCATGCATATGCATATGAATGTCATGTCGTGCATAGGTACATTTGTTCATAACATCATCAAGCCTCTGAGGGCATCCCATCGTATCATCTCGGTCACTATGGGCAAAATGGTATGAATCATCACGTATACCAGCTGATCAGGTTGTGGTGCGCATATAACGCCATAACTTTTCCCATATCCCATATACATAAACACACACACACACACACACACACATATATATATATATATATATACATACACACACATATATATACATATATACGCGTATATAATGTCATTTGAATCATATTTCAGCCACTGTGGGCAACATCATCATCATATACCAGCTGATCAGGTGGTGGTGCGTATATAACGCCATAACCTTTCCCATATCCCATATACACAAATATACATATATATATACGCGTATATAACATCATCTAGTCATGGGTCAATGCACATGAATGCAATGCATGAAGAGTACGTTAATAAAATCTTTCGGAGCTTCATAAGACCATTTTGTCTTTGAGTAATATCATAAAGTAAACTCTTTTCAACTTACGTATTTTTCTGAGACCCATGAACAGATGATAAAATTATAGGATACATGGAAATTCAAGAACATAGGCACATATAATATTTCTATGAATAGAGTCATTTATGGAAATTGTACACTTGTTCGTTTCGTTTGTATCATATGGATCATGCCAAAAGAAAGAAGGGATAGACTTAACATACCTGAGCCGATTCTCTTGAGAAAGATTACACTGTATTCCCCAAAATTTGTAAAAATCTCCCGCTATATTGACAAGGTGGAGTGCTTTAAGCTATGAAAAACTAAGAGAACGGGAATGGTTAGTGATGACGGCATAGGACACAGAAAGTTCCTTCTCTCTTTTGAATCCCAGGGATTGCCTCAGGGAAGAGGTCAGTCCCTGAAAAAGCCATCTCGATTGGTATCATTCAAATGCGAATATAGGCCTAATTGAAGCATAAAAGTGAAATAATAATAATAATGAGAGGCTTTTATCCGTTGACGGTCATCTTACCTGTCTCCAGCCAGTGGTTGAAAGTCTCAAGGTGAAAGTGGCTTAATGAAACATACACTGCCAGTGCTGGTATGCCCATAGTTGCTTTGGTTATAGATCATAAATTTGTGAAGGAAGCAATTTGTAAGTTTGACTCTAAATTAACTAAACTTTTGACCTGAAAAGACTTATGCTTCAAGTTTACTGACAATGAAGGGAAAAATTAATTCTAGTACACAACTGTGTCTGATGCAGCATTCGTCCACGAGCAGTGTCACAAAAAGTTGCCAAAAGAATTAAATCAGGGAAGTGTGAAGAAAATAATGATAGGTCCAAACTTGAAAAAGGAGATCAAACACATTAGTGTAATTCACTGAAGTCAACTTTGCATTTCTTCTTAATTCCATAAGAGATGACTTCAATCTAATATTGCATAGTGGAACGAGCAAACTCTGCCTTATAACACAATAAAACAATTTAATAGCATTGTCTCTCTCGTTCAAGATAATGTAATTATCAGAGAAAAATACATTTGCAGTAGAGCAGTGATGGAACCTTAAGAAATGAATACCAAAAGAAATAGTAGATTCTCAATACTCACGTTCTTAAAGACTTTGCCACCTAATCTAATATGACCAAGAGTCATTAGTTATGTTAGTGGCTTGTTACCACGTGGGTGGAGTGGGGTGGGGTTTTAATCTTATCCCAAACTCATTAGTTAATTAGGTAATATTCCGTTACCCGATAATTAATTAATTACCCACATAATTAAGAATTGTCTCAAATTACTTAAAATACTATTCATTTTTAACATACTTTATATAACTTACTATCATGGTCATGTGGTACCATATAAAATAAATACATACACTATTATTTCATTACAATATCCATATAAAAATACATATATTTCCTCAACTTCTAATTTTTCCTAATCCTATATAAAGAGTATAAATTTTCGTACACTTAATTCTTAAAAATGGTAGAAAGATAATCTTCCTTTCTTGTGCGAAAATAATCTTTACAATAAAGAAAATCTCTTTTATAAACTTTCTCATATTATGTGTGTAATTTAAAATATATTGGAAAGTAGTAATATTAATAATTATATAAAATCATATTTTTCAAAAAATTTACAAAATAAGCCAATCCAAACCATAAATCAAACATTGAAATGAAATGAAATGGCATAAGAAAAAGCTATAATGATTTGCAAAAAAAAAAAAAAAACTCACGAACAAAACAGTCATGAAATCTACTGTAGCTGAAATTTTTTTATGCTCTTATAAATTAGTTGAGTGTGTTTGTTTGGAAAATGATGCTCACAGTGATAAGCATCTGTTATTGCTTTCTTAGGATAAAAGCAAATATTGTAGAAACTTCAAGTTCCGATGAAAACCATGCCCATAAAGCAATGCAAGGCTCCCCAAATTGTGACACCACTGTTAGCATTCCACATTAGTCATATATCACTTTAGTTGTTCTGATCCCACGTGGACAAGACAATTCTTTTACTTATCCTCTTAAATTAATAATTAACGAATTATCCACATTAAACATATATAACGGTGTTAATATTATTAAAATCATGGGATATAATATTGAACAAGGATCTATCTTATATTGAGGAGCCAGTGACAATATTGGACAGGCAGGTTCGAAAGCTGAGGTCAAAGTATATTGAATAAGTGAAGGTCCAGTGGCAGGTTCAGCCGGTCGAGCAGGCGACCTGGGAGACCGAGCAGGATATGCGCAGCCATTACCCTCATCTTTTCACTACTTCAGGTATGTCTCTATGCTCGTTCGAGGACGAACAAATATTTAAGTGTGGGAGGATGTAACGACCCGGCCAGTCGTCTTAAGAATTAACGCCTCGATACTCTATTAACTGCTTTTCCCGTGTTTATTTCTGCTATTTCGATTTGCCAGGATGTTCGGTTTTAAGTTTCAGAGAGATTTGGGACACTTAGTCCCTAAATGAGAGCTTTAGTTTTGGAAATTTGACCGTAGTCGGAATAGTGTGAAGACGGCGTCGAAATATAATTTCGATGGTTCCGTTAGCTCCGTTGGGTGATTTCGGGTTTAGGAGCGTGTTCGGATTGTGTTTTGGAGGTCCGTAGCTAATTTAGGCTTGAAATGCCGAAAATTGAATTTTTGAAGTTTCCGGTTCAATAGTGAAATTTTGATCTAAGGGTCGGAATAGAATTCCGGAAGTTTGAGTAGCTCCCTAGTGTTGAATGTGTTGTGCTTGCAAAATTTCAGGTTATTTGGACGAGGTTTGATAGACTTTTTCATCGAAAGCATGATTTGAGAATTTTTGGAGTTCTTAGGCTTGAATCCTATGTTAAATTGGTGTTTTGATGTTGTTTTGAGAGTTCCAAAGGTTGGAACAAGTTTGAATGATGTTTTAGGATTGGTTGGCATGTTTGATTGAGGTCCCGGGGGTCTCGGGTGTGTTTCAGATGCCCAACGGACCATCTTTGGACTTGGAGAAGGATCAGATTTTGCTGGTATGTGTTGCAGACTTTTCTTCATCGCGATCGCGAAGGCTTAGATGCGAACGCGTAGTTATGGGCAATGTTGAATCGTGAATGCATGGGCTAGGCCGCATTTGCGTAGAAGAAATAAGGCAGCAGTGGATTTCAGTGTTTCTGTATGCGGTCGCGTGAAGCCAATCGCGATCGCATAGGTCTGAGGGAGCTAAAGCATCGCATTCGCGTGAGGTCAACCGCTAACGCGTAGAGTTAATTTGGGGTTCAGTGATGTTGGTCTTCCCGATCGCGTGGGTGCTTCCGCGATCGCGTGGGTGCTTCCGTGATCACGTGGGTGCTTCTGCGATCGCGATTAAGGAATTACCTGGGCAGATTTTAAAAACCCAAAATCGAGGGTTTAAGCCATAACTCATATTTTGGACTTGGGAGCTCGGGAAATTGCGATTTTTGAAGAAATTTTTACTTGGGCGATTTGGGTAAGTAATTCCTACTCGATTTAGACTAATTTTCATAAATCGACACTTAAATCCATCCTTTAATTTCGAATTTATGGTGAAAAATTGGGGGAAAGTTCCTGGACCTAAACTTTGAGTATTGATTGGGGATTTGACATTGGATTTGGATAATTTTGTTATGGTTAGACTCATGAGAGTATGAAGATTCTGAAAATATAAATTTTACCCGATTCCGAGATGTGGGCCCAAGGGACATTTTGGTCATTTTACCTAATTTTGCGTATAAGCTTAGAATTTATTTGTAGAATCAATTACTTGATGTATTATTTACATTATTCAATTGAATTGAATAGATTTGGGCCATTTGGAGTCGAGTACTCGTGGCAAGAACATGGTTTCAGGTTGATTTTGAGCCGGTTCGAGGTAAGTGGCTTGCCTAACCTTGTATGGGGGACCTTCTCCTTAGGATTTGGTATTATTGTTAATTGAAATGCCTTTTACGTGAGGTGACAAGTGCGTACTTGTGCTAATTGTTGAAAAATCCGGTTTTCATTAGCTAATTACTAGTATGTTTCCTTTCCTGTTTATATTACTTGCACTTTAAGCCTGTTATTTGCTTAGGAAAGCATGTCTAAGTGATTTAATTGCTTTATTTGCTCAAACTGTTTTACCTGGATTCTGTGCAGCATGCTAGGCGAGAATTACTTGTTTGCCTTAATATGAATTAACATTTGCTGAATATTTTTCCTGTTGCTACTGTGTATTTACATTTGGGACTACGAATGTGGGATTCCGGTAGCTCCCCCTTGTCTGTTTATTTGGGACTATGGATAAAGGATTCCGGTAGATCCCCCTAGTTTGATTATTTGGGACTACGAATGTGGGATTCCGGTAGATCCCCCTTGTCTGTTTATTTGGGACTACGGATGTGGGATTCCGGTAGATCCCCCTGCACAGTCATATGGAATTACGGGACTGCACCCGGTAGATTCTCCCAGTACTGGGTATTTATATTTGGGACTACGGATCAGGATTTCGGTAGATCCCCGCGCACTGATAGTTGGACTACGGGACGGTATCCCGGCAGATCCTTTGGATATATATATGATGGACTACGGGACGGTATCCTGGGAGATCCATTGGATAGCTGTAATTGGGACTACATGACGGTATCCTGAAAGGTGCCTCGGTTGTTATCTCTGTGTTGAGCTGTATTTCTTTCCCGTGATTTATTTTGTCTCTGTTCTAGTTGTTGTTGTTGTTCTTTCAATTCTATGTTATTTCTGATTGTTGCACTTATTTATACTATTTTATTCCACACTGTTAACCCTTATATTTTAATTAACCTCAGTAGGGCCCTGACATTCCTCGTCACTACCCGATCGTGGTTAGGCTTGGCACTTACTGAGTACCGCTGTGTTGTACTCATGCCCTTTCTGCCCATGTTATTCATGTGCAGATCCAGGTACTTTCATTCAGTCTTATCATCCTTGAGGCGAGGCGCTTCTATAGGGACTTCGAGGTATATCTGCCACGTCCGCAGACCGAGGAGTCTCTTTCTATCTTTCTGTAGTAGTATAGCCCTTCAGTATTTCCCTTTGTTAGACATTTCTAGAGTTAGAACTTCTTATGTATCTCTTAGCTTATGGATTCATGGGGTTCCGGATATTGGGAGTGTTAGGTTGAGATTTTGTACTGTTATGTCCCAGGCGGCATCTTAAACACTATTTCACTTTGTCATTCGGTTATGTTATTTTTTTTCCGCAAATTATTTCTTTTCTGCATTGGTTAGGCTTACCTAGTCGTAGAGAGTAGGTTCCATCACGATAGTTCATGGAGGGCGAACTGGGGTCATGACAACTAGTGGTTGTAGTCTTCGGAGGCATCGCTAAAAACGTAACACATCGTTAGGAACATGAATGTTTATATCGTACGATCTAAGATAAGAAGAGAGGATAACATCCTATATGTCCCATAGCCTCCTGTCTATAAGTGTGGTGCACAACACACCCATAAATAAGTCTATACTAGACATGGTCTTTAGATAACCCTAGGATAGAACTGTTCTGATACCACTTTTGTCACGACCCAAACCGACGGGCCGCGACGGGTGCCTGAGTTCTACCTGTCAAACACCCCTAATTAGGCGTCTAAGATATGAACCTGAATAACATCTGCTGCATTACAAAATTAACATACATGAAGGAAACCTGTCATCAAGGCATATGTACGTATACATGCATAATACAGTGGGCGAGCTGGCAAGGCTGCTATAGACAACTATACATCCAAAACTGAAAGCCGACAAGGCCAAATACAACCCAACTAGACATACTATATACAGACCTCTAATGGAAACACAACTGTACAAAGACGGGACTAAGCCAGCCACGTCATTCCCATATATATATATATATATATATATATAAACGTATCGTACCAAAATCGAAAGCAGCTCCAGATCAAGTGGAGTATGCCAACTCTCACTGATCAGGGATCCTAAGAAGGGAGACCGTCAGCTTGCCTACCTGTACCTGCGGGCATGAAATGCAGGCCCCGTGAAATAGGGCGTCAGTACGAAAAATGTACTAAGTATGTAAGGCATGAAAATTAGTACGTAAAAGACATAGATGAAACATGGAATACAGAAACACATCTTTAAATCTGAATAACTTTGTAAAATCCTAAAACACTTATAATGTCATGCACGTGCGTATAAATGTTGTGTCATGCATAGGTATGGGTGTACATTATATCATCAATCCACTGAGGGCATCCCATCATATCGCCTCGGTCACTATGGGCAACATCATCAACATATACCAGTTGATCAACTGATGGTGTGTATATAACGCCGTTTGAATACATACATATATATGCGTATATAACGCCATTTGAATACATACCCATATATGCGTATATAACGCCGTTTGAATCATATTTCAGCCACTGTGGGCAACATCATCATCATATACCAGCTGATCAGGTGGTGGTGCGTATATAACGCCATAACCTTTTCCCATATCCCATATACATATATTTACATATATACGCGTATATAACGCCATCTGGTCATGGGTCAATGCACATGTATAAATGAGTGAAATGCATGAAAAATACGTAATAATCCCAATATTTCTTCCGAATAAACTTTTTCAACTGTGTATTATTCTGAGACCCATGAACAGAAGATAATAATAATTTTCATGGGAAATCAAGAATATTGACACCCCTACTACTTCTATGAAAAGAGTAATTTACGAAAACCGTGTATTTGCTCACTTCTTCAATATCATATGGACCATGCCAAAAGAAAGAAGGGAGACCTTAAAATACATGTTCCCTGGATTATTCGAATGAGATGAAGCTTCTGCTTCAGTGACATATGTTGAACGAGATTTCTGCTTGAATCTCTTAAGATTTGTATTGAAATATTGGCTAAAGATTTGGATGAATTGATGAACGTAAATGATTCTGCTTTTCTCACTTAAAACAAAATGCAAAAGTTTGTTTTCACGTTTTTTGGGTTCAAAACAGAAATGTTTGTTTTATCTTGAATGGAGTGCTTACCCATTTCTAAATGCTCACGAGAGTCTTCAGTAGATTAAGACTTGTAAATTAGTCTTTTAAATCTTGTATGACACATGTAAAGGTGACTAATGAATCACCTTAAACTAAAAAAGGAAGCTGCCACGTTTTTTTTGGTGTGATTTTATTAATTTTTATCCGTTTATTAGTTAATTGGGTAATGTCCTATTACCGGGTAATTAATAAATTACCAGCAAAATTTAAAAATTGTCTCAAATTACTTAAAATTCTAATTATTTTTAATATACATCATATATACTTTATATATTATATACATCATATTATCACGGCCATATTGTACCTTGTATAATACTAGTCCATAATTATCGAGTAGTATCGCTCAACCCGTATTTTATCCCAAATTAGCCACTTTTAACGAAACTCATTTTTTTTAATCCGTATACCCCTTTATCCTTCATAGCACTTATTTATCGTTTGTTATAAATAGCGTAAATTTGTTAATGTCAAGATGATCTCATCCCCGAGTCTATGTCGGTTAACTGAAAACGAAATTTTAACGTACGAAAACGCGAGATGTAATAAATAGGTTTATGGGTGAGAGGTAGAGGGGGTCAATGCTTTCATAAAAGTGGCAATATGTTGGGCAGGAGCTTCCCTATGTCTTCTGAGCTCTTCCCTAAGCTGCCTGGTTTCTTTTCTCACCTCATCATTGTCTTAATGAAGCTTGGCATTCTCTTCAACAGCCAACTCCAGCCTCTTACTGAGCTCAACTACCCTACTGCTTCCAGGTAGAATAATAGATCATGTTGGTCCTATAGCCTTGATCTCCTCATAGCTACATTGCTCAAGAGTAACAACATCTAAAACATCATTCTAATTTCCATACTTAAGCTCAGGCAAGGACATGTTGAGCTTGTCAAAAAAAAATGAGTCAACATAAAGCCATAAGCCATAAGCCATAACATGTTTAGGTTTGGAAATGTCTGAAACTCTTGCCATATGCTGAATTATTATGATTGATAGGTCTACCAGTGTCAAGCAGTTCCATTACATCCATGTCCAATAGAGTGGCCTCATGCCTTCTCTCAGACATCTGCAAAATGCAGGAATTTGACGTGATCACAATTTTGGGAGCATCCAGTTCAAATTTTTGGGAGAACTTCCCTGTGATCACAATTCTTGTCTATGGTTGGCCACTTTTTCTTCAAGTAATTGTCAAATCCTAAAGAGGAAATATTCAGAAGCATCCCCAGCTCCTCATCATCAAACTCTATTTCAAACCCCCTTACCTTAATTATGAACACCTTTCCATCAAATTTGAAGCTTGCATAGAAATCCACCACAACAGGAACACACGCAGGGGGAAATCTTTGACAAACATGTGTTTCCATCCCTATAACTCAATTTTTTCAACCAGTTCGTTCGAGATTTTCCTAGGAGTATATCATGGGTTATTTCAGCACCGTATGGCCTGGTATTCGAACATTGGCTGGAGGCATTTTCTATACCCATTCCTACCTTGTAAAAATAAGGACACCTTATGTTGAGCCATCCCTTTTTCATCAGTGGTTGCAAGAATCTTCCCATTGAGCACTTTTCTGTTCCTAAACTCTATGAGTCTATCAACCACAATTGGTACATTATTTCTCTTATTTCCTCTACTGGACCTTAAAGATGGGGTATCAATTTTTGTAGCATTGGAAACCTTTCTCTTTTGTGTATAAGACCTTTCTAGAAAAGATGACTCAGACTCATCTTCTCCATCCAACTCAACCACAGGTTCCACAATTGAAACTTGCTTCATTGGCTTCTTGGCACCTCTAGACTCCTTAATGATTTGTTCATCAACAACCTTTCTTTTACTTTGTGTAAGAGGAGTCCTGGTAGGAGGATCCATTTGTATTCTCGTTGGAACAACAAATTTTGTTGCTTTCACATGAGTCTTCCTGGGTTTCTTCCCTACCCCAGACAATGGCAAGTCATCTTCATCATTGCTGACCTCCTCATCTCCAGTTAAAGGAGATAACAAGGACCCAGGTTCTTCAGTCCTTTTCTGTCCACTTGCTTCTTATAAAGGGGCTATGATAGTGTTCCCAATGGTCACAGAGCCTTTAGATTCCTCACTCATATTATCATTCTCTTCCTCACTTTCTTCATCCACTCTTTTACTCTCACTTGACTTTTCTTGATCCTTACCTTCACTCCCAGAATTACCTTCTTCTTCACTATTCTTTTCTTCTTCTTCACAATCATCCACTTGTTCACCTATCCTATCTTCTATCTCACTCTCATTTCTTCACCAGAATCTCCCTCATTCTCACTATTTTCCTCTTCATTAGCGATGTCTTGAGTAGTATGTTCCTCATGACTGCCCCTAACTCCTTCTTCCTTTTCATCCCCCATTATCATCATCCGCCATCAAATTGAATGAAAGACCATCATATGCCTCCTTTTGCATTGGTTCTTTACTCCCTTCCACCTCAATCACAAGCACCACAGTAGTGGTGTCTACCTCTTTCTCCAGAGTTCATGCACTCTTTCCTATGGTGAGTTCCTCCACTTGTGGGGTGGAAGAGTTTCTAAAGGTGCAACAACTATAGCTGATAGAAGAACATCTAATTTTTAAGGAAGGAGTTGTACCTAACTTGTAGTGATTGGCACTAATTCCCCCTAAGCCATAACATCCTTGACCATTGTGGCTACTTGAGTAGTAGCATTAGGCACTACCTTGACATTCTTGATAGAATTTCTTTGAGTAGCTTTTACCTTGGTTGACTTAGAGGTATTTTTCGAAGTAGCCACAGATGCTTGGGTGTTTGATTTTTGAAGTAAAAGTCCAGTGGAAATGGGTATGGTGAGAGTAGCAGGAATAGGGGATGGTGGTATAGGTACAGTGGAGGATATCGATGGAAAAGGAGCAGATGTTGGTGCGGGCTCACTTGATGGTTTGACAATTTTCTTTGATTTGGGCTTCATGTTCTTAAATTGGTCTTCGGTCTTGGATGAGGATTTGGCTTGATTAAGGCATGGTGATCAGAGAAGAAAATCGATGAAAGGAGAGACGAGAATTATTTCTTGATTCTTGCTTAGGGTTTGAGAGAAATAGTGAGGTCTGGGAAGCTAATAAAAGGGGATTTTAAAGAAGTTACTCCTGATTTGACTGTAAGAGAGAAAGTAACCAAATTTGAGTTCTAACAGGATTCTTATAACGATTACTTTGATTGTTAGGATTTCAGGAGCAATTTAAACTCTAATTGCTTTAGAATTCCTCCTTACTCTTTGAATAGATGACAACTAAAAGTGATGCTAACATGATTAGAAGATTGGGCATAGCAATAATTTAGGATAGTAAGTCCTAGTGAATTAACACAATATGGCACGTACATGAGTCGAAGAACCAACTCCTTAGTAACTCCTTACTTGTTTCTGCAATAAAGCGTCAGCACTATACATTAGTATCATACAACATAGTTATCAAACAGATTTTTCTAAGCAGGTGTGTGTGTTTAATACAACCGCGAGACTGAATCAAACACATTGTACTTGACTATTGCCAATTATTTGGGTTCAACTAGTTGAAAGTATTAATTAGACCTAGTTCCAGTCTGTTCCTTTCAAAGAAATCCCTACTCAAAGCTTTAGTAAAAATATGTGCAATTTGATCTTCAGTTTTACAAAAGTTAATTGAGATATTTTTTTTCAACATTGTCTCTGAGAAAGTGGTATCTAATGTCAATGTGCTTGGTTCTCTTATGCTGACATGGATTTTTAGCAATGTTTATAGCACTAGTGCTGTCACACAAAATGGGAACACAATCAACAAAAATACGATAGTCTCTTAGTTGTTATCTTATCCACAGCAATTGGGCACAACAAGAAACTATTGCCACATATTCAGCCACAGTTGTGGATAAAGCCACTAAGTTCTGCTTCTTTTTTCCCTAATATACCAGACAAGAACCTAGAAAATGTGTTGTTCGTGAAGTGGTTTTCCTGTCAATATTAAAACCTGCATAGTCACCATCAACATAACCAACTATATCAAAGCTATACCCTCAACATAACCTACAACTTTCAGGTGAGACTCCTTGGGATTTGCCTAAAATCTTGCGCACAATCACACAATGAATTCGATATCAGGCCTGCTTGCTTTAAGATACAACAGTGACCCAATCATTTATCTATATAAATTATGTTCAACACTTTTCCCTTCTTCATATCCCACTTTGTTGCAATGGCAATGAGAGTGTCAATGGACTTAGAAGAGCCTATGTTGAATTTTTTCAATAGTTCCTTGATGTATTTCTGCTGATATATCATGGTTCCAGTAGATATTTGCTTGATTTGCAACCCAAGGATGAAGTTTAGTTCGCCCATCATGCTCATTTCACTCTCACTCCCCATCATATCAACAAATTCCTTGCACATTGCTTCATTAGTAGCTCCGAAGATAATGTCATCCACATATATCTACACAATCATTACATTCTTGCCTTTGCTCCTCAGAAACAGAGAGTTAGCCATCTTTCCACTTACAATGTCGTCGGTTAAGAAGAATTTTGAGAGTCTTTCATACCAAGCTATTGGAGCCTGTTTCAGTCCATGCATGCCTTTGTTAAACTTGAGCACATAGTGTCACGACCCAAGTTTCCCCTCCGTGAACTGTCATGACGGCACCTAGTCTCTACGACTAGGTAAGCCTAACAATTTGCAAAAAAAGGAAATAAAGATACGAAACTAGCAAATTTACGTGTAATATAATAGAGAAGTTTAAAATGCAGATCGGAATATACAATAATAACACTCTCGACCAATAATAACACTCCCAAAACCCGAAATCTCATGAATTACAAACTAGAGAAAATACATAGTGTTCTAACTCCAGAAGACCAAATGAAAGTAATTACAGAAGGTAGCTAAAAGGGAGAATAGAGAGGGACTTCTCGATCTGCGTACGCAGCAGATATACCTCGAAGTCTTTGAAAGCGCTTCGCCTCACTGATAGTATGGTTGAGCAGAAGAACCTAGATCTTCACACAAAAAACATGTACGGGAAAGGGCATGATTACACCACAGTGGTACCCAATAAGTACCAAGCCTAACCTCGGTCGAGTAGTGACGAGGAAGGTTATTTATATATATACAGAAAACATGTGCAGGAAAGGGCATGATTACACCACAGTGGTACCCAGTAAGTGCCAAGCCTAACCTCGGTCGAGTAGTGACAAGGAAGGTTATATATATATATATGTGTGTGTGTGTGTGTGTGTGTGTGTGTGTGTATGAAATAAGGTAAACAGTATGAAATGTGACAGTATAGTTAAAATACTACCAGTCGAACAAGAATAAAATCAAAGAAGGAATATATTCAAAACACAGAAATAGCAACAAGGGATCTCCCAGGATATCGTCCCGTAGTCCCAAATGTAATTGTGCAGAGGATCTCCCAGGATATCATCCCGTAGTCCGAATCATAATTATGCAGCGGAATCTCCCAGAATACCAATCCGTAGTCCCAAAGTAAATATCCAGTACAGGGGAATCTCCCGGGATCTCGTCCCATAGTCCCAATTATAAACGTGCAGGGGAATCTCCCGAAATACCGATCTGTAGTTCCAAAGTATACATGCAAGGAGAATCTCCCGGAATACCGATCCGTAGTCCCAAAAAAAATACACAACAGACTTAAGAAGGAAATCTATAGTTTTATACAAGAACAAACAGGAATTTCTATTCTAAACATGCTGCACATAATCCAAGTAAACAGTTAAAGCAGGTAAGACAATTAGGTCACATAAACATGCTTTTTCTAAGCTAATCGGGAGGCTTCAAGTACAAGTATTGCTCAATTAAAAGGAAAACACATATATTTACTTAATTAAACGGGGGTTTTCAACAATTAGCACGTGTACGCACTCGTCACCTCACATACACGACACTCATATAACAACAGTATCAAAATCCTAAGGGGAGTTCCCTCACACAAGGTTAGATAAATCACTTACCTCGAAGCAGCTCAAAATTAATCTGAAATCGCGCTCTTACCACGAGTATCCAACTCCGACTGGCCCAAATCCAATCAAATAAATTTCATAATATAAATATAACTATAAACAACTAGATTAGCTAAAAGAATCGAAGCTAAGGTAAGAAAATAGAAAAACGCCCAAAAAAACCTCCATGGGCCCAAGTCTCGGAAACGGGTAAAAATTATGGATTATGAATACCCATTCATTCACAAGTCTAACCATACCAAAATCACCCAAATCTGATACTAAAATCTCGATCGAAACCCCAAATTTTGACCTAAGACTTTCCTCCATTTTTCCCAATTTTTCATCCCAAATTTTGAAATTTAATGATGAATTTAAGCTTAGATTAGTGGGATACAATCAAAAAGGGGTTAAGAATCATTACCCAATGATCTTATCTCAAATCCCCACAGAATCGCCTTCCCCCCAAGCTCCAATTTTATTTTTCCAACTTATGAGCTCAAACCTTCGATTTTTCATATATCTGCCCAGCGATTTCCGCTTCTGCAGTCATGGGGCCCCATATACGGTTCCGCTTCTGTGACTGGTGGACCCGCACCTGCGAGATTTTATTAAACCCCCAGGAGTTGCACTTGTGCTCCACTCTTCGCAGATGCGGTTCGCTTCTGCGGTTCTTAAGTCGCATATGCGATCACTTGTCTTCATGCTCTAGACCGCACCTGAGCCCTCTTTCATTGCTTTTATGGGTCGCACCTGCAAGCTCCCCACCACAGGTGCGAAAATACCAGAAGCAGCCAACTTCAGAATTTGCCTAAGTCCAAATTCACTTCCGTTAAGCATCTGAAACTCACCCGAGGCCCCCGGGACCTCAACCAAACATGCCAACCAATCCTAAAACATCATACAAACTTAATCCAACCCTCGAATCACATCAAACAACGCTAAAACCACGTTTCACCATCCAACCCAAGCCTAATGAACTTGAAATCTCGAGAATTTTACAACCGATGTCGAACCCAACCAAACCATATCCGATTGACTCCAAATTTTGCACAAAAGTCACATTCAACACTACAGAGCTATTCCAACTTTCATTATCGGATTCTAACCCCAATATCAAAATCTCACTATCGATTCAGAAACTTCAAAAATTCAACTTTCGACATTTCAAGCCTAAATAAGCTATGAACCTCCAAAATACAATCCAAACACGCCCCTAAGGCTGAAATCACTCAACAGAGCTAATAGAATCAACGAAATTCCATTCCAAGGCCGCATTTACACTGTTTCAACTACAGTCCAAATTCTAAAGTTTTAGCTCTCATTTAAGGACTAAGTGTCCCAAAACACTCCGAAACTACAAATGAATCCTCCTGGAAACTAACAATAGCAGAAATGAACACTGGGAAAATAGTTAATAGGGGATCGTGGCGTTAATTCTCAAACACTTCCTCTTTAAGATTACCATTCAAGAATGCACTCTTTACATCCATGTGATACAATAATAACACTCTCGACCAATAATAACACTCTCGACCAATAATAACACTCCCAAAACCCGAAATCTCATGAATTACAAACTAGAGAAAATACATAGTGTTCTAACTCCAGAAGTCCAAAAGAAAGAAATTACAAAAGGTCTATAGCTAAAAGGGAGAATAGAGAGGGACTTCTCGATCTGCGTACGCGGAAGATATACCTCAAAGTCTTCGAAAGCGCTTCGCCTCACTGATAGTATGGTTGAGCAGAAGAACCTATATCTTCACACAAAAAACATGTGCAGGAAAGAGCATGATTACACCACAATGGTACCCAATAAGTATCAAGCCTAACCTCGGTCGAGTAGTGACGAGGAAGGTTATTTATATATATACAGAAAACATGTGCAGGAAAGGGCATGATTACACCACAGTGGTACCCAGTAAGTGCCAAGCCTAACCTCGGTCGAGTAGTGACGAGGAAGGTTATATATATATATATATATGTGTGGGGGGTATGTGTGTGTGTGTGTGTGGGTGGGTATGTATATATGAAAAATGTGACAGTATAGTTAAAATACTACCAGTCGAACAAGAATAAAATCAAAGAAGGAATATATTCAAAACACAGAAATAGCAACAAGGGATCTCCCAGGATATCATCCCGTAGTCCCAAATGTAATTGTGCAGAGGATCTCCCAGGATATCATCCCGTAGTCCGAATCATAACTATGCAGCGGAATCTCCCAGAATACCAATCCGTAGTCCCAAAGTAAATATCCAGTACAGGGGAATCTCCCGGGATCTCGTCCCATAGTCCCAATTATAAACGTGCAGGGGAATCTCCCGAAATACCGATCCGTAGTCCCAAAGTATACATGTGAGAAGAATCTCCCGGAATACCGATCCGTAGTCCCAAAATAAATACACAACAGACTTAAGAAGGAAATCTATAGTTTTATTCAAGAACAAACAGGAATTTCTACTCTAAACATGCTGCACATAATCCAAGTAAGCAGTTAAAGCAGGTAAGACAATTAGGTCACATAAACATGCTTTTCCTAAGCTAATCCGGAGGCTTCAAGTACAAGTATTGCTCAATTAAAAGAAAAACACATATATTTACTTAATTAAACGGGGGTTTTCAACAATTAGCACGTGTACGCACTCGTCACCTCACATACACGGCACTCATATAACAGCGGTATCAAAATCCTAAGAAGAGTTCCCCCACACAATGTTAGATAAATTACTTACCTCGAAGCAACTCAAAATTAATCTGAAATCGCGCTCTTACCATGAGTATCCAACTCCGAATGGCCAAATCCAATCAAATAAATTTCATAATATAAATATAACTATAAACACCTAGATTAGCTAAAAGAATCGAAGCTAAGGTAAGAAAATAGAAAAACGCCCAAAAAAACCTCCATGGGCCCAAGTCTCGGAAATGGGTAAAAATTATGGATTATGAATACCCATTCATTCACAAGTCTAACCATACCAAAATCACCCAAATCTGATACTAAAATCTCGATCGGAACCCCAAATTTTGACCTAAGACTTTCCTCCATTTTTCCCAATTTTTCATCCCAAATTTTGAAATTTAATGATGAATTTAAGCTTAGATTAGTGGGATACAATCAAAAAGGGGTTAAGAATCATTACCCAATGATCTTCTCTCAAATCCCCACAGAATCGCCTTCCCCCCAAGCTCCAATTTTATTTTTCCAACTTATGAGCTCAAACCTTCGATTTTCATATATCTGCCCAGCGATTTCCGCTTCTGCAGTCATGGGGCCCCATATACGGTCCCGCTTCTGTGACTGGTGGACCCGCACCTGCAAGATTTTATTAAACCCCCAGGAGTTGCACTTGTGCTCCACTCTTCGCAGATGCGGTTCGCTTCTGCGGTTCTTAAGTCGCATATGCGATCACTGGTCTTCATGCTCTAGACCGCACCTGAGCCCTCTTTCATTGCTTTTATGGGTCGCACCTGCAATCTCCCCACCACAGGTGCGAAAATACCAGAAGCAGCCAACTTCAGAATTTGCCTAAGTCCAAATTCACTTCCGTTAAGCATCTGAAACTCACCCGAGGCCCCCGGGACCTCAACCAAACATGCCAACCAATCCTAAAACATCATACAAACTTAATCCAACCCTCGAATCACATCAAACAACGCTAAAACCACGTTTCACCATCCAACCCAAGCCTAATGAACTTGAAATCTCAAGAATTCTACAACCGATGTCGAACCCAACCAAACCATATCCGATTGACTCCAAATTTTGCACAAAAGTCACATTCAACACTATAGAGCTATTCCAACTTTCATTATCGGATTCTGACCCCAATATCAAAATCTCACTATCGATTCAGAAACTTCAAAAATTCAACTTTCGATATTTCAAGCCTAAATAAGCTATGAACCTCCAAAATACAATCTAAACACGCCCCTAAGGCTGAAATCACTCAACAGAGCTAATAGAATCGACGAAATTCCATTCCGAGGCCGCCTTTACACTGTTTCAACTACGGTCCAAATTCTAAAGCTTTAGCTCTCATTTAGGGACTAAGTGTCCCAAAACACTCCGAAACTACAAATGAATCCTCCTGGCAACTAACAATAGCAGAAATGAACACTGGAAAAATAGTTAATAGGGGATCGTGGCGTTAATTCTCAAATACTTCCTCTTTAAGATTACCATTCAAGAATGCACTCTTTACATCCATGTGATACAAGGTGAGCTCCATGTGTGCAGAAAAGGCTATTAGCTTTCTTATAGCTTCCATTCTAGTTACAGGTGCAAATGTCTCATCATAGTCAATTCCCTCTCCTGATTGTATCATTGAACAACCAGTCTAGCCTTTTTACTTGTGATATTTTCTTGTTCATCCAGCTTGTTTCTGAACACCCATCTGGTGCCTATGACAGTTCTATTCTTTGCTCTTTGTACCATATGCCAGACCTTGCTTCATTCAAACTGATTTAGCTTATCTTGCATGCTATAATCCAATCTGGATCATTTAGAGCTTCCTTGATGGTCTTAGGATCAACTTAAGAGAGAAATGTTATGAGTGTACATATATTTCTCATAGATGACCTAGTTTGTGCTCTTGCACTTGTTAGACCAAGGACTTGTCCTTTGCTTCAAATGTGTTGAGTATAGAAAGACTGGCATGACCTAGTCTTCTATGCCATAGCAGTGGCTCACATTCCAGTACACTTAGGCATGTGTGCTCACTCTGAGGAAGAGACATAATCGATATTTGTAAACATTATTATGTCTCTTAACTTTTAACCTAACTTCAACAATATCAAGCTTAGTGGCAATGAGGATTTTGGAATTGAATTTTACTTCATTTCCTTTATCACATATTTGAGAGATGATAAGAAGATTGTGTTTAAGGCCTACCACATAATACACATCTTCTATAGCATGAGAGAGTTACTTTTAACTTTGCTAATATTAGTTATCTGGCCCTTTTTCCAATTTTCAAATGACACACTCCCTCCTTGGAAGGGTTTCAATGAGAGGAAGTTTTTCTTTTCTCCAGTTAATTGTCTTGAGCATCTACAGTGTAGATACCAGCATTGTTCCCTCTCATTTTATCCTGCCCCAAAAATCACAAGTTAGTATTGGGAATCCAAACAAGCTTGGGTCCCTTTTTGGTTGAAAAAGGACGAATCATATCTCTTCTTGCTCAGAAGGGAAGAGGATTAACAACTATCTTCTTATTAGCCTTAATCCACATAGTATGGACAAAACGCTTTGATTTTGGTTCCTCTTTATTCTTCACATTTTTGCAAGACCAAAGATGTATCTAAACTAAGTACAAATTAAGGCAGGACAAGTATATCTAAAGTGTCCAACCTTTCTGCAATGAGTGCATATTTTATTATAGAAATTCCTACATAATTTGGATCAAACTTGGGAACAGGTTTTCTGTAGCCAATTCCTGATTTGTTAGAGCTGCAGTTTTCATTCTGCTAATTCAAAGAACCTAAAGATCTATGTCATTTTCTTAATCTAGATAGTTCATAATTAGCATTTTCTGGACTTTCTTGCAGGAGTTTAATCCTACATTCAGCGTCACAAAGATTATCTTTTGCCCTTTTATTTTTTTTCAAGCTTATCCTGCATATCACTCATTTTTCCCTTACCATGTATATCAGGAGACTTCTCATTTTTAGAAGGGAGCTCAAGAACCTAGTTTCTAAGGCCTTTCACTGGTCCTTCTAGATTAGCTTTATCAGATTCATCATGTTTGATACATGAAATATTTCTTATTAATTGATCATTTCCAGCACTCATTTTATCCATTTCACTCATCATGGTCACAATTATGGCTGTCAGTTTTTTTTAGTCATGTCATGAATGTTTTTCTTTAAGTTAGAGATACTTACTTGGTTAGTTTCATCTTCAGTTACTGAATCACTCATGGCCATTATTCCAATCACTTCTTCTTCTGTTTGGCTTTCTTCAATAGCCAGCAATGCCACTTTGATGTTTTCATCTCCACAGTCAGCTTCTAAGGTCCTCCATATATCATGGGAGAGATGCAAGAGAACACTTTGTAGATAATATTTCAGGGAAAACTTCTGTAAAGTAGGTCCTTTGCTTTAGCATTTTTCTTGACTAGATGAAGATCTTTATCATCATATTCCTCTTCTCTCTTGTTGCACTTGTTACCTTCACCATCCATTTTGGTCGGGAGAATTGGTCCATGACTTACAATTACCTATAGGTCAAAGTGAGTGGCCTAAGGAACGTTTCCATACATAGCTTACATTCATAATAGTGTTGTCCATCAAATAGAGGAGGACTTCCAATGTGCATTACAAGCTGTACTGGAGGCTCTATATTCACTGCCTGATGTTCATCAATTACAGCATAGAGACTTATAGCCTTACCCTCTTTTTCTTCCTTTTTATCGCTTCCACTGTCCTCATATGCTGCCAAGAAGTCCTACTTCATTGGTTTACTGAATCCTTTACCTAGGATTTTTCCTTTGTTGGAACCTTTTTCTCTCATCTTCTCCCGTTTCTCCTTTTCAGCTCGTTCTTTCCTCCACTCACTTTACCACATTGGGCAGTCCCTGTCCATGTGATCTAGCTTACTACACTTATAGCACCCATCATAATTAGCTTTGTCAATATGCTTAAGCTTACCGTTGGTTTCTCTCTTAGATGCATTTTTGGAATTCTTCATGAACCTCTTGAACTTAGCAAACATTGCTAGGTCAGAATCATCACTATCATATCCCTCTTCCCCATACGCTTTAAGAACCAAGGCCTTATCCCTCTTTGTTTCTTTCTTGCGTAGTTCTATCTTTCTCATCTCATGAGTCTTTAAGTTTCCAACCAACTCATCAAGTGAGATTTTTTCCAGCTCTTTGGCTTCCTGGATTGCTGTGACTTTAGATTCTCATGAAGATGGAAGGATCTTTAGAATTTTGCTGACCATTTATTCTTAGGTAAACACCTTTCCAAGTGATTTCATTTTATTAGTTATTATGGTAAACCCAGTCATCATCTCCTGGATGGGCTCAGACTCCTTCAGGGAGAAGAGCTCATAGTTTCTCATGAGCAGTTATATCCTTGATATCTTCACTTGATTTGTTCCTTCATGAGCAGTTTGGAGTGTATCCAATATCTCCTTTGCATTAGAGCACACATAAATTCTGTTTATACTCATCTAAGTCCACAAATAAGGATTTTCTTAGGAACTATTTCATTTTGTGCATTTTGTTTAGTAAGAATCAATGGACCTTGGCTCACTATGGTCCATAATTCATAGTCTTTAGCTATCAGGAAGTCTTCCATTCATGCTTTCCACCAATTGTAATATTTTCCGTTGAACGAGGGCGGTCTGGTAGTAGATTCTCCTTCATTAATTCCAGGTAGAGCACTCATCTTGCTTCCATGATCTCTCTAGGTGTTAGTCATGTGTGTGAGAACCTGCTCTGATATAAATTGTTTGTTTGAGTGCCCATATGAATTACTAAAGAACTTGGTTCTTTACCGTATTCCATAAACGTGAAGTAAAATAAGCAGTAAAGTAAACACAACAATTTTTACGTGAAAAATCACCCAGCTCAAAAGGTGTAAAAACCACGACCTACTTCATCGGATTTTCAACTTCAACTCCACTAGAACAATGAGCCAAAATGTATCAATTACAAAACTATAATTCAACACTATCCAATACTCCTACTACGAGTATTTGATTTACAAGTTACTCTAACTTGTAAAGCAAACACTCATTCAAACTCACTAATTGTTGTGTGTCATGATGGCGCCTATCGTGAAACTAGGCCAGCCTCAATTCAACAATCAACTCAATAATAATTAGTTTGGAAACATTTACGGAACCTTTTAACAGTTAAAGAACTATTTGAAACATAAGAAATTCCAAGAATAAATACAATCTAGTCCAAAACCGAGGTGTCATTGAGTGCATGAGCGTCTAAGGAAGAATACATAGTCTCATATAATGTCTAAGGGAACAACTAAAATACAACTGGAAATTAAGGTGGAAAGCCAAGCCCTCCGAACGCCATATAGGTACCTACATAATCTTCTCAGTCAGAAGCCTCGATCAAACATCCGTCACTGGATCCAAAGTGCCTAAATCTACACACGAGGTGCAGGTGGTAACGTGAGTACACCAACTCAGTAAGTAACAAGTCTAACCTTTGGACTGATAGGTAGTGAAGAACTCAACCTCCTCAAGGATAATAGAAATAATGTACGGAAATGTAGGCATGCTTTCAGTTAAATAAACAGCTCAAACAGTAAAATAGAGCAAGTATGAACAAGGTAAAGGAGTGTAGCTCTGCCACATCTACATGTCAATGCACATGCTATATGAAATGCACCATGTTGAGTGCCTCATATGGCCAAAACCTCGAATGCTCATCCTCTCAGTACTATATATGGCTCACATGGCTCAGGGAAGATCCATCCCGGAATATATACATCTCTGACAACAATTACTCAGTACTGAGGAAGGCCATTCCAGCCTATGGAGAAGATCCATCTCCAAGCATAAATACTTCGGAAAAGATCCATGTCCAGGAAAGATCCATCCCTCTAAATTATCAACTGCGCTCACTGGGGCTGTAAAGACTTCGGAGGGGCTTCTCTCATTAGCCCAAGCGCAATAACAAAGCCAACGAAGGCTTGTTCAATATCTCGCTATGACGCGTAGCCCGATCCCATACTATTACTAAATATCAAGCTCTCGGCCTCACTCAGTCATCACTCTCCAGTCTCACAAACACGGGCTCAAAACATCATAATACTATCCCGAACAATGATATAATGTGTCAAATAACAGTAATCGAGACTAAGACATGATATAATATGCATGAATAGGACTGAGTACAGAATATAAATGAAGCTAATGATATGACATCAAGAAACGATCTCTCGGGTCTCAATAGTATTGGCGTGAAGCCTTAACATGATAATTAGCATGATTTGCTGCTCATTAACTTAATCTCATAATTACAACACAAATATCAGTAAGAAAGAGTTACTAAACGGTTCCATGGAATGATCCAGGCCATAATTCTCACAGTGCACACCCACGAGCCCATCACTTGGCATTTGTGTCACCTCAATAGTAATCATAGAACACATAGTTCGGTGGTTTCGAACCCTCAGATCCAAGTTTGGAAGCGTTACTTACCTCAAGCCAAGCCAAACTCTAGCCCGCGATGCCCGTGCCTCTCAATTTGGTCTCCAAATTCTCCATCCCTAACCAAAATGAGAACCATAACATCAATATATGCTAAGGGAACAAAGCCCACACGAAAATATTCAAATTACATCAAAAATTCCGAAATTGGTCAAACCTGACCACCGGGCCCACGCCTCGGAACCCGATAATAATTACATGAATAGAATCCTTATCCTCCCATGAGTCTATACATACCAAATTCATAAAAAACCAACATCAAATGGTCCCTCAAATCTTCAAATCAAACTCTCCATTTCTCTTCCATCTTCCCCCAATTTTACACCCCAATTTCCAATTTAGATGATGAAAATCAAGACACAATCATGGAATTTAACCAAAAACAAGTGAAGATCACTTACCTCAACCACTTATCTGAAATTCCCTTCAAAAATCGCCCAATTTCATAGTCTCTAGCCCAAAATATGATAAATGGGTTCAAACCCTCGATTTTCATATATAACACTATTGCCCAGATTTAACCCTTCGCGAACACGGTAGCTCCCTCGCGTTCGCGAAGCACAAATGCCTCTGACACAGAAATCCTTCTACACGAACGCGATGACCCACTCGCGAACGCAAACCTTTACCAGCTCAACCATCGCGAATGCCACAGTCTCCTCGCGAACGCGATGAATACTCAGATCAACCTTCGCGTTCACGTCCATACCTTCGCGAACGCAAAGAACAAAATTTACCATCTCAGAAAACACTCTTCGCGAACACGAGGCCCTTCCGTGAACGTAATGAACAACCCTTCTGCAACAGAAAACCAGCATAATCTACTAACAGTCAGAACAAGAATTGGTTCGTTAACCACCCGAAACTCACCCGAGGCCCTCGAGAGTTTAACCAAACATGCCAACACATCCCATAACATCATTCAAACTTGTTCAAACCTACGAAACGCTCAAAACTACATCAAAACATCAAATCACCCTCGGATTCAAGCCTAAGGATTTCAAAACTTCCAAGTTCTGAATTCGATCAAAAAGTCTATCAAACCTCGTCTGAATGACCTGAAATTTTGCACACACGTCCTAAATGACACAACGGACCTACTCAAACTTTCGCCAATTCAAGCCTAAATCTATCACGGGCCTCCAAATTTCATTCTGGACACACTCCTAAGTCCCAAATCACCTCACGAATCTATCTGAATCATAAAAAACCAAATTCCGAGATCGTTTACTCACTAGTCAACTTCCGAATGACTTTTCCAACTAAAAGGCCAACTTAAGAGACTAAGTGTCTCATTCCTCTTCAAAACCTCTCCGAACCCGAACCAACCAACCCGCTACCACATAATACAGATGAACAAGATATAAAGAAGTAGGAATGGGGGAAACGGGGCTCACATTCATAAAACGACCGGCCGGGTCATTATATCCTCCCCCACTTAAACATATGCTCATCCTTGAACATGACTAGAGTTGTTCCGAAAACCATCAAATCGCCGTATAACCTTAACATGCACATACCCGGGGGTGATCCCACATCACCCTATCTCATATAGGTCCTATAGCACAACGTAACTGAAATTTCACAATCCAGCCTACCTCATAGACCTTAAAACCAAATTTCACCTTTTGAAATTATCTATAAGATCAGAATCTCACATCCGCACACCGAATAAATCTGAACACGTTGTAGCAAGCCATAACCATGATGGAAACCATAGGATATACAATACAATTCGAACACTCATAGTGAAGACTTCAAATCATAGTAACTGCTCAAAACAACCGAATATCGATAATAAACCTCTTATCAAATAAGATCTCATTCCAACACTTCGTACTGCCAATGATGAATGAAACACGCAGAAAATTATAACCGTTCCTCAAATCAACTAGTCATGGAGCTCCCTCTCGTTCGGCAAGGACCATAGTAAATCTCTAAGCGGAATCCCGGTATTACCCTTCCAACATGCTGAAATCGAATCTGATTGTATTCATTCTAGATCCCAATGACCTCATATCATCCAACACGACTACTTGGTGACATGACGCATCGATACAATCTAAACTCACAACTCGTGCGACCCGCGCACCAATAAGCAACAGTCCGAATGTACTCAAATCATGGAAAGATGACTCAAATGAGAGAGCTATAGCTCATGCTCACCAGTACCACCACAACACAATATCGAGAACCTATCAGACATCGTAGAACCAAAACACACGAATCTAACCCGAAGGATCATACCTCCGCATAACCTCGCTACAATGCGCAGCCTTATCCGAACCCTGGTCCATATGAAACACCTCAAGTCACTATGCTCAAAATCAACAACCACGTGCAATTTGATGTCTAGAACCAAAAGCAAATCATCATGCCCACGGAGAAGGAAATGACATAACTCCACATAAACCCAAAAGGACACAACCGATATACCATCTACCGAGCAATACTCAATACTCTTCCCGCTCGAATTCCACTATGAGACCGCAATATCACCGCACCATATGTGCCTATAACTAATAAAACATAACGCCTCGCAACACGGAAGGTAACTCATAGATCTCCCCAGAACACTAATAAGCTTAACAACAATTGAATCAACACATCGCTCAACGATAGCAACTCGGAGTCAACAAGGCTGACTCGATGCAGAACGTACATACATATTAACCTACCAATGAACCCATTATCAAGGAGTTCCTAAGGATGCTCCTTCAACTTCTTTAACTTCGCTGATGCCATATGATACGATGCCCGACCACTAAATCAATACCGAAATCAACAATCTAGTCCGGCGACATGCCTAACAGCAGGAAACACATCTGGAAAATCCCTCACCACCGGAACTGAATCAATGATAGGAGTCTCTGCACAGATATTCCTCACGAAGGCCAAATAAGAAAGACAACCCTTCCTAACCATCCACTGGGTCTTCAAAAAAAATGAAATCAACCTACTGGGATAATCCATCGAACCTCACCACTCAATCAGTGGCATCCTCAGCATAGCCAACATAGCTGACTTAGCGCAATAGTCCAGAATAACACGACACGGAGACAACCAGTACATACCCAATATCACATCAAAATCGAATATACTAAGCAACAAAGGATCCACCCGGGTCTCCAACCCCTAATAGTCGCAACACAAGACCGATATACGTGGTCCACAACCACAACATAATCTGTTTATGAGAACTCCCAGTCCCCAAGTCCATAAAGCATACGAATCACTATATCTGATCCCAACTCTACCACTCGAATATATAACACACCTCTAATACTCAATCATTCCATGAGGGATACTCTTATAACTCTTCTATGCCACCACGCAACTTGAATATCAACAGTCTATCCAACAAAAGAGCACCACAATACCAATGAAGTGCCCTTAACTCAAACATATTGCCCTTTCTGAAATGTTTACCCTCATCAAGCCGCACAATTCGTAATATCATTTGCCTAATCATCTGAAACTGCCCGTGTTGCCTAAGAATTTATTACATTCCTTTCAGACTTAATCGTGACCTTTCACATGCCCATCTCAACCCTACACAACATACCGCATATACCATGTCATCCTATGACAAATATGAGAGCTTCATAATCCATTCTGAGTCACAAGCAACGACGTACTCCACTAGCTAAGAACTTTCCATTTGATCCAATCTAGAAGAAAATTGCTATACATCATATGCTCCTCAAGCTAGTAGAAGTTATATATCTCTAACCGTGGTAGAAACCATCAAGAATTCCCCGAATCTCATTGCAAAAAACCAAACCATCAGAACTGAATCCTCCTAACTCAACCAAGCTACGTAGGTCACCAAAACCCAAGAGCATTGCCACACACCTGTAGAAATTCATTACCTCATAAACACCCAAAGAACTAATCATATCCCTTACCATGCCGATCCGGCCTACTACCAATCTGTCCTATTTATTCAAGTTACTTCTAAATTTCGTTCAAATTGACATTTCCCCTTGGGATAATACCGCAATCCTCAACACAGACTCACCACACGAGACTAAAGCATGAAACCACACTGTCTAAGGCTCCTAAACCGCTAAATACTCTCTTAAATATTCCCAAAAATACCACATTCAAAATACTTACCCCGAAGAGACTTCCTGCGAATCTAAAGCCATTACCTTCACCTTCCTGATATTGATGTGTAGAATCCATAATGATATAGAAATGCCACAAGTCTTAACACCCTCCAATGTAAACCTTAGTTTCTGGTCAAATGCATATCCTGAAGATCTCCAATTATTACATGTAATTCTTGAATCTTTTAAAACCATTCTCGGGAGCATCCACTCTACTCAGGTTTCAAGTAAACTAGTCAAATGGACTGAACAACTCGTGCTCCACAGCACTCCAATGCCCTAGAAAGTAACCCCACCTTAATGAAACCAAATAAATTCCAGCTTTGAGCACATAACATCCTTCAACAATAACAACTCAGGTCATTCTATGATTATTATACACCCATAAAGCATAACACAACCCCTATCCAAAATTTCTTTTACTCGAGTCATCCTCGATCTCAACCCCCTGGAAGCCATAACTGATTCACCAGTATGCCTCAAACTCGAACCAACATAGCACATAACTGTGCAATTAACTGATCAATAGCAGACTCCCCCACTTGGCTCAAAGCCATAGATCAAACACACAAAACTCATAATGCTCGTACTCTATTACTGCCATAATACCATAGTGAGATTGAACTAAATCCTTCATAAGTTCGTGCAACACAAATCATCTATTACTTCAGATCATCTGCAAATCTCGCATTCACCCTTGTAACAGTCAAGAAAACTCTCACACGCGATCCGAACTCAATCTGCAGCACATATATTTTACTGGTAAAAGAGGTCTTCCAACAAACAACATAAGGATCACACAAACTTCAGAACACTTCGCAGGAGATAACCCACCTGCTTTACCTCAAACTAACATCTCTGTATACCCTTCCACCATCATAAACATCACGCAATCACTTAATCTTCCTAAGTCTGAATTCATATCGTAACATGAAATATACTTCATTCCCCAACTAGACCACATGAAAAGATCCTTCACACACCCATAGCTCGGGGCTATACATCAAATCTAGATAGAAATTAAGCACCTAATAATTCTTTCTACCCTCAAACAGACCCTTCTCATCACATTTAAATCATATGAACACAACTCGCAGTCACATCAAACTCATCACATAGCCATCTAGTCATCACTTCGACTAATAGGGACACTACCGAACATATAAATCCAAAAACATGTGCTCACAAAATCAACACCTCAGTGTTCAAGCTACAAGCAAATCCCGGCCTTATGTCCTCCAGACTAGCCCAATATCAACACACAGAATTCACATCTCGCCCTTCGACCAGGGAATCACAAGCTGTCGATGCACAACTGATACCGAGCGCTCATGTGCGCACATGAATACGTGGAAAGAATTCAAGGAGTTAAGCTTCAAGATGAATCAATGACGCACGATAGGAATTGAAGAATGTGAAGTTTATTTCCTAAAGGTTCTGCAGCCTCTCGAAGATAAGTACAGACATCTTCGTACCGATCCGCGAGACTCTACTAAATACACTTATGACTTGTGAGACCTATGTAACCTAGGCTCTGACACCAACTTGTCATGACCCAAAACCCGACCCGTCGTGATTGTGCCTATCGTGAAACTAGGCCAGCCTCAACTCAACAATCAACCCGATAATAATGAGTTTGAAAATATTTACGGAAGCTTTTAACAGTTAAAGAACTATTTGAAATATAAGAAATTCCAAGAATAAATACAATCCAGCCCAAAACCAGGGTGTCGTTGAGTGCATGACGTCTAAGGAAGAATACATAGTCTCATATAATGTCTAAGGGAACAACTAAAGTACAACTGGAAAGTAAGGTGGAAAGCCAAGGCATGCGAATGCCATATAGGTACCTCCATAATCTTCTCAGTCAGAAGCCTCGATCAAACATCCGCCACTAGATCCAAAGTGCCTGAATCTGCATACGAGGTGCAGGGGGTAATGTGAGTACACCAACTCAGTAAGTAACAAGTCCAACCTTTGGACTGATAGGTAGTGAAGAACTCAACCTTCTCAAGGATAACAAAAATAATGTACAGAAACGTAGGCATGCTTTTAGTTAAATAAACAGCTCGAATAGTAAAACAGAGCAAGTATGAACAAGGTAAAGGAGTGTAGCTCTGCCACATCTACATGTCAATGCACATGCTGTATGAAGTGCACCATCCTGAGTGCCTCATATGCCCACAACCTCGTATGCTCATCCTCTCAATACTGTATATGGATCATACGGCCCAAGAAAGATCCATCCCAGAATATATATATCTCTGACAGCAATCACTCAATACTGAGGAAAGCCATTCCAGCCGACGGAGATGGTCCATCTCCAAACATAAATATTTCGGACAAGATCCATGTCTAGTGAAGATCCGTCCCTCAATATCATCAATTGTTCTCACTAGGGGTGTAAAAACTCTAGATGGGCTTCTCTCATTAGCCCAAATGCTATAACAAAGCCAACGTAGCCTTATTCAATATCTCACAGCGGCGTGCAGCCCGATCCCATACTGTCACTAAATATCAGGCTCTAGGCCTCACTCAGTCATCACTCTCCAGTCTGACACATACGGGCTCAAATGTCATGATACTAGCCCGAACAATGATATGTTGTTTCAAATAACAGTAATCGAGATTGAGGCATGATATAATATGCATGAACAGAACTGACTATATAATATAAATAAAGTTAATGATATGACAGCAAGAAACGACCTCTCGGGTCTTAACAGTATTGACGTAAAGCCTTAACATGATAATTAGCATGATTTGTAGCTCATTAACTTAATCACATAATTACAACACGGATATCAGCAAGAAGGAATCACTAAATGGTGCCATGAAATGATCCAGGCCACAATTCTCACGGTGCACGCCCACAAGCCCATCACTTGGCATTTGATTCACCTCAATAGTAATCATAGAACACATAGTTCGGGGTTTCGAACCCTCAGAACCAAGTTTGGAAGCGTTACTTACCTCAAGCTAAGCCAAAGTCTAGCCCGCGATGCCCTCGCCTCTCGATTCGGCCTCCAAATGAACCATCTCTAACAAAAATCAGAACCATAACAACAATATATGCTAAGGGAACAAAGCCCAGGCGAAAATAATCAAATTACATAAAAAATCCCGAAATGGTCAAACCCGACCCCCGAGCCCACGCCTTGAAACCCGATAAAAATCACACTAATAGAATCGTTATCCTCCCACGAGTCTACACATACCAAATTCATCAAAATCCGATATCAAATGGTCCCTCAAATCTTCAAATCAAACTCTCCAATTTTCTTTCATTTTCCCCCAATTTTACACCCCAATTTCCAATTAAGATGATGAAAATCAAGACAAAATCATGGAATTTAACCAAAAATAAGTGAAGATCCCTAACCTCAACCACTTTTCTGAAATTCCCTTCAACAATCGCCCAATTTCGTGGTCTCTAGCCCAAAATATGATAAATAGGTTCAAACCCTCGATTTTAATATTTAACACTGCTGCCCAGATTTAACCTTTGCAAATGCGGTAGATCCCTCGCGTTCGTGAAACACAAATGCCTCTAAGCCAGAAATCCTTCTATGCGAATGCAATGACCCACTCGCAAATGCAAACCTTTAACAGCTCAACTATCGCGAACGCGACAGCCTCCTCGCGAACGCGATGAATACTCATATCAACCTTCGCGTTTGCATCCACACCTTCGCGAACGCGAAGAACAAAATTTACCATCTCAGAAAACACTCTTCGCGAACGAGAGGCCCTTTCGCGAACTCGATGAACAACCTGTATGGAACTGAAAACCAACAAAATCTGCTAACACTCAAAACCAAGAATTGATTCGTTAACCACCCGAAACTCACTCGAGGCCCTCAGGTCCTCAACCAAACATGCCAACACATTCCATAACATCATTCAATCTTTTTCCAACCTTCGGAACGCTCAAAACAACATTAAAACATCAAATCACCTTCGGATCTAAAGCCTAAGGATTTCAAAACTTCCAAATTCCAAATTCGATCAAAAAGTTTATCAAATCTTGTCCGAATGACCTGAAATTTTGCACACACGTCCCAAATGACACAACGGACCTACTCCAACTTCCGGAATTACATTCCGTCCCTGATATCAAAATTTCCACTACCAACCGGAAAGCGCCAAAATTTCAATTTCGCTAATTCAAGGCTAAATCTACCACGGGCCTCCAAATTTCATTCCGAACATGCTCCTCAATCCCAAATCACCTCATGAAGCTATTTGAATCATAAAAAATCAAATTCTGAGATCGTTTACTCACAAGTTAACTTTCCGTTGACTTTTCCAACTAAAAAGCCAACTTAAGAGACTAAGTGTCTCATTCCTCTTCAAAACCTCTCCGAACCCAAACCAACCAACCCGTTACCACATAATACAGCTGAAAAAGACATAAAGAAGTAGAAAAGGGGGGAAACGGGGCTGAAATTCATATAACGACCGGCCGGGTTGTTACATTGTGACACTTTAATTACAACTTGATTTCCTAAAATACATTCACTGGACTGGCTCAAGAAGAACACAACCCTGGTGCTCGAGTAAAGTGTACAAAATGTAGTTCTTCATTTGATGTGTAAAAGGATGATCTTAGAAGTCTAAACAAACTTCGTTAATCATAAAAATCTCAATACTCAACAAATATATAGTACTAAAAGTTGAAGGGTGGAACCATTGACATTTCACTACTAGAAAGTGGTTATCTTGCGACTACAAAAACGGTCAAAAAGTGGTCAGAAAATGCTAATTTCCGACTACATTCAGATCGAAAAGTCGTAGTTGCAAAATAGATGGTCTGAAATGTTTTGCGACCGAATACGTCCGTAATTTGCGACTACAGTGGTCGGAAAGTCAAAATAAAAAAATGACTAATAAATATGATAAATTTTCCGAGAGATGCGGTCGCAAATAATTTAAATTAAATTTTAATTTGATATTAACTTTCCCACTACTTCAGTCGCAAACGGTATACATAATTATAATTATTATGTAATTTTATTTGAGTTTTCCCACTATTGTGGTCGCAATTCTAATTTAAAAATATTTATTTATTTATATTTGTGACTACCGTGGTCACAAATCTAATTTAAAATTATTTATTTATTTATATTTCTGACTACAGTAGTCGAAGATGTTCCTGAATTTAGAATATTTTGATGCATTTTGCGACTACTATAGTCGGAAAATTGGGACTTTTTTGTCAAATTCTAGCTCTTTTAAAGCAGTACCAACTGCCAATTCAAATATACAACAACCAATTATTCCACCATGCCAACCAATTATTCCACAATGCTAACCAATAAATCCACCATTCCAACTAATCAAATCCATAAAATGCAAAACATAAATATTGGTAACTAAAAGATCCAAAAAGAACTAAACATTCTAGCACCATTCAATCTAGTCTAAAACATTACAATCATAGGTGTAAATATTACCAAGTCTAAACATCCAACTACAACAAATAATAATGTCTCAAACATCATAACCATAACAAACTAAAACTCATTATCCCCACCATCCTCGCCATTCAAAGGACCAAATGGACGTCCGCTCATAAATTTCTTCACTAGAGATCTTCTTTTCGTTCCTCCAACTATTCAACTTCTTTTCGTAGTGCTTCCACCTCTTCGTGATCTTGCGAATGACTCGCATCACCAGACAACAATGTCATAAAACGACCTACGGAATATTGTGATCCAAGACCGTAGGTTCTACCTTTATTTGCGCCACAACTACCTGCGACCATATTATAGCTACATCATTGAGTGATACTTGGGTTGAGCTACCATCCTCGGAATCGGGTTGACTTTGATGCCATTCCTTAAAAAGTTGTTGATAGGCTTCCTGAAATCAACATGACACAACAAAATCATAGGTGTAAAATGAAGTAAATAGAGGAAGGAAAAAGGTATATACAAGTCCACAGAAAAATTCACAAAGCTACTAGTATGCTTGTCATCAAAATCTCTGGCATCCCTGTTTGAAAGTAAATTATTTCTCAAAATCTTAGAATTAGCACATACAACAGTAAAACAAACACACAGCACCAACGTCAGAATGGTAACAACAATGAAATAGAATGAGCATTGACCAAAGGCATCACCTCCAGGTAACATTTTAAACATCAATTGCTCAGCAAAACAGATCCATTAGAGCAATTTATGGCTTGATATGAGTTTTATTTGACTGCAGCCATTAAATGATATAGTCTCAATAGTTTCTGATCTATAAAACAAACATGTACTGGTAAAAAAAATATTTAAAATTGGCTGTTGATTATGACAAAAACTCAGGAGAAACATCTAAAGTCTTATAGAATATAGGGTACCCATCATCATTTTTGAAAAGGGTTAATAAGAATGTATAAACTTGGAACGAGGGGATAGGTTCAAGCAACCACCTAAATTTATTTTTACATAGCAAAAAACACAACAGAACAAGTCTTCAAATTGCAGTAATGTCTCATGTCTATGGATTTAAATAACGAGTCTATGGCTTGAGAGCCAAAGCGAGTTCAAACATGGTATTTAAAATGTAGTTCAAACTTATTATCTCACATGCTATATATAGTGCTAAAAAGAAAACTAACTGAGAATCTGAATCAGTAATGTCTATATTCATATTTTGACTAAAGGATTTGATTGTGCTTTCTAATATTGTCCCTTTGGCCTTTGCCAAACACTTTAACCATTTACCTCAACAAGGCAATTGCCAAAAGACAAAAGTTAACAAGGGGGAGGAAGAAGAAAATTGGAATTAATCCACTGTTCTAAGCTTTGTTTCCTAAAATTTGACATCACAATGAACTACAATATATAATCAAAGCGCTTCCTAACATGATTTACATGGTACACTAATATTCTTTTTTCTTTAATAAAGTGGTACATTATTTAAATTCATTGATTACTAATAGTTTAACTCACAAGAGTTTCTTGTGCTAATCTTGTACGAATCATTAACCTTAGTCATTAAACCTTGTCTTTCATAGAGGTTTAAACAGAAACCTTGTGGTTCGATCGGTTTAATTATTTTTTAGAGATTCATTAACACCCTTAGCTTCAAGTTATTGCAATCCATCATGATTTCTAAGCAAATATCAGAGTATAGCAATAAGCACGCCTAAAGGATATCAGATGAGGTTGCCACATAATATAACAGAGTAAAAGAGCAATGACGATATTGAATGTCAAAACATCCATAACATTCTAACTTGAAACAACTGCACCTAAAAAAGCAGAATCTGCATGGACCAAACAAAATGAAGCTTAACAAAATTCCAAAGATTTTAACTCATCTTACAGCTACTTGTCAAAGAAAAAGGGAAAAATATATGGGCAAAAGCAGGTCAGAGCTGAACTTTTTGACAACAAATAGACTGAAATCAGGAGATTTTTTTTCTCCAAATTAAGTTCAAAACTAATGAGCAAAGAAGTATAAGTCAACAGCCAAAAACGAGAGAACCCAAGAGAATAACTCATGATAGAATTTCGTCTAACCTAATTTTCTCAATAATATGACACACTTATGTATCCAGAATAGCTCAACCAACTAGCTTGAGAAATAGCTAGTTCATAAAGCTGAGTGACCACTACTAATGACTCTTTTTTACCCTACAAACAATGTTAGATCACATTTGACACCTTGATAGCGCAGTAAATGCAGGTATACCTGCATATATCAAATAAGATATTTTCTGCAAGCCTACTTATATGATACGTAATTACACCTCACAACTGAAATCGGGATCTTATGCTAACAACACATTTTCAATGTAGCCTTGAAATTGTGATCTTATGATAACAACAATAAAGTTGCAATGTAGCCCCCTTGGCCTGCTTAGAAAAGCAGGGAAATTCTTTTAAATATTAAATGAAAACTTACTTTGTTTTATCTTCATCCCATCGCTGATTAAAAAAGAAAAATTTATTCTGACATAAACTAAAAGCAAAGTGATTAGCACTATCAAAAAGAAGTTGCTCCAGACCAATTCAATCTACAAAATACTAACCTATCCAAATATTGGACCAAATGCAGACAAAAACTTACTTGTTGTTGATAAAACGAAGTATCAGGCAATTGTGGGAGCAAATCTAAGATAGAGCTCCATTGTCCCATTTAAAAGAGATATACTATTCGGTATTCAGTTCTTTAAGGTTCTTTTTTAACAAACCTTAGTCTAAATCTACTTAAAAATATGCTTCTCATGGAAACAACCCTTAGTTACAAAATAATGTACAGGACGGGGAGGTTCCACCGGGAACAAATTTCGTATGTCACTGGGTTTACCGGTGGCGTCTATAGTCAACTGGAAACCTTGTTGGTGATATATATATATATATATAAGAGCATGTTTGAATCTTCTTACAAAATGTTCAAGGAAAATAGAAATCCAACCACTATAAAGCTTGTATCGACAACATAAATCCTTTTAAAAAGTGAAATGAAAGCACTATCATCTATGTGAAGGAACCTTCTTCTTTATCGCCCCATCCCCTTTGGGAAAAAATTAAAATTAGTGTCAAGTAAACGAAACTAAGTGAATCATTACAATGAGGAGATTAGAGAATCTAGTTCAAAACGAGGCCAAATTTGAGACTATATACATATTCAGGATGCGTTCAGTGGGGAGATTAATATTGCTAAGTGCCAACCGATTATGATCCTCCAATTTCAGATGAACAAACAGTAAGATGGAAAAATTAAACAGAAAAGGGAAAAAAACTCACTTGTACGAGAAGAAAGAGAGGGAGCTGAGTGATTAGTGATTTACCTTCAAAAATTTGAGAAAATAGGGATCGGTCGAGCAGAGAGAAGGGTTATCGGTCGAGCAGAGAGAGTGAGAGAGAAAGAGGAAATTGGGGAAATAGGGTTTGGGCATGAAATATTAGATTAAGGTTAGTGACTATAGTAGTCGCAACCCCGCTTAAATTTCGTTTATCATTTTAATTATAATTTTGCGACGACACAATTGCTTAGTGGGTCAACATAAATTTTTGACTTTTTAATGGCCGATCGAATCAGTCGCAAAAGTCAAGGCGGGAAATTGGCGCGCTGTTTTCCCACTACCTTTGACGGAATAATAGTCGATTTTCTTTTTTAAAAATAAGTAATAAAAATTCGATCATTTTCCGACTACTGCGGTCGCAAAAGTAGTCCCATTAGCGACTGCTTCATTTTCAGTCAGAAAATTCGGTCACAATTTGATGTTTTTCTAGTAGTATTGGTGACTATAAAAACTTCTCATTAAAGGCAATGTGGGTAAAATAAAAAATTTAAAGTTAAATTATTTCTAAATATAGAAACGTGTCAATCTTTTTTGAACGAACTAATAAAGAAAATATGTCATTTAAATTGAAATGGAGGAAGTATAAAATATAAATGCATTGTGGGCACTGATTTCAATACTGTTATAAGATGTGGAAGCTGAATGAAGCATCTCATTCACTTAAGAGAGGAGAAGAAATGAAAGGTTAATACTTGAAAGTGGGGGAAAGAAATGCGCGGGAAGATAAGGAGGGGACCAAAATAACAAGCAATTTTCTGTCCTGTAAAAAAAGTACTTAAATTCATGCAGGCCCCTTTATTTTGATCTCGTAGCTGGTCCTAAAAAAGCTCAGAGTCAGTGTTTTTTCTACGAAGTTTTGTGCTGTGGCCAGTGGGGGTCCAGCCAATGGTGAGTTCCTTTTTTTAGGAGTTATTAACGCACAAACTACGACGTACTGATCTATATATGAATGTGGTAGCTCCTAAGAAAGTTGTAGGGGCTAGGTGGCCCCTAATACTTGTTTATTGTGTAGGTTAATATTTGAGTTACACAGCTACTTTTTTTTTAAACTGTAAATCTTAAAGGAAACTAAAATCGGTAACCAAAAAAGTTCAACAATATTTTCCTAAAGTCTTCTCGAGGATTTGAAGTTTATCTACTTTTACGGCGATTCAAGTTAAGAACAGGGTTTACAGTCAAATATTTATTAATATTTAATTAATTTTTTTAAATATATATAAAATTTGGACAAAAGCTATTGGGTTTTCGGTAACCGCATCGTAGGCTCTAGATCCACCACTAATTTACATATTACACAAAATAAAAAATATTAGAAAATGCATAAATGCAATCTCAGTAAATATAAGTAGGCTACTATATACATAAAATTGTCATGTAATTGAGTGTAGCTAATTTACATTACTCATATTCTAGTAGCACGAACGTTCATAAAAAATAAAAATAAAAACTCAATTTTCGGCTCAACCAAATATCTAATGTCTTTCACCATTTGATACATTATGGTTCTTTATTTTTAAGTTGGTAAAAAATGAATAATATTTTTGTATGAGGTAAAATATGTTCATATTTAATGATCGCATAAGAAAATGACACGTGTGGGATTATACTGGGTAGGGGTAGGGGTAAGGTCTGCGTACATATTACCCTCCCCAGACCCCACTTGTGGGATTATACTGGGTTGTTGTTGTTGTTGTTGTTGTTGTATAAGAAAATAACACGTGGGATCGAAGGCAGAATATAGCTAAACCCGAAGGCAATGATCTCGCTTGTCACCGAAGAGAATGATACTCATAACGACAAAATTAATGTCGCCTTCCGGTAATATCCAATGAAGAAAATTCTATAGCATTAAGTGCATGATACGATATAGTGAATATGACATTCACTGCCCAATGTTATACATCCTTCAATGGCCTTCATAATTGTCATTAAAGATGAGCTTAATCCTAGGAACTTGTTCCCTAGGTGCAACTATAAATAGTGAGCTCCACTATCATTGTAAGGAGATACGAATTTGATGACAAACATACACTATATTCTATCAAAAGCTCAATAACATTTTATTTTCTTACTTATTTATATTGTTCTTATTGCTCCCGGTAGCTCAGCGCCCTGAACCATGATACCTGCCGTCTATTTCAATTTTTAAGGCTAAGTCTTATATTTCTGTTTAATTCATCTATTATTTTTGGATCAAACTAATTCATTTATCTATAAAACACGTATAAATTTAATTGTACCTTTTTACTGGTAAACAACTTTAAGATGCACCACGTTGATATTATGCAAGATGGAACTATGCGGTCGTAGTAGTTATGAACATCTCTTAACAAGGAAGTGGAGTTTTCTCTCTCAAGATGAATTCCCAATCCTATGAAACTCCAAATAAAATACCACCCAAACCTCTAGACATTGATCTCAATAAGCCCATACAAAACAGTCTTGAGAAAAATTGATCTCAATAAGTCCATACACAATAGTCTAGAGAAAAAATTATCCTTTAAATATATGCTAACAACCTCTAATCCAATGATCTTTGCATCAACTGTAAATCAGTCTGACATGGAGCTGCCAGAAACTGCCTCAGAAGAAGGAACGATTGAGCATTGAATTAAATCTAACATACGAGGCATTAAAATTATCTAATTAATAGAGGAAGATAGAAAACGAATTTATGAGCCCTAGAAAAATTCTATCATTGTGAAGCTAGTGGGAAAACGTATGTTACACCACTACTTAAAGAAGAAAATTCAAGAATTATGGCAGCCAACGGAGGACTTCTCACTGATTGATCTTGGAGAAGATTATTACATAATTAAATTCAAAAAGAAAATATGGAAAAAGCTATACATAATGGGCCTTGGTTCATCAATGATCACTTTCTTTCTATTACAAGATGGAAACCAAATTTTGTGGCCACAAAAGATAAATTAATTGCATCTGCGGTATGGATTAGGCTTCCTCAATTGCCTACAGAATTTTATGATGGCAAAATCCTAGAAAAAATTGGGAATGCAATTGAATGCCTACTAAAAATTGATATTTGTACATCAACCACGCTAAGAGGCCGTTATGCAAGGTTTTGTGTGGAACTTCCCCTAGAAATCCCAGTCCAATCCTTCTTATATGTTGGACATCACAAACAATACATCCATTATGAGGGAGAAAACTTCTTTTGCAAAAATTGTGGAAGACTTGGCCACACATTAAGACAATGTATTTATATTCAACAGAACAACAAGGTCAGTAGAGAACCAACCAAGGAGCAACCAATAACAAAAGTAGAAAACCCACAAGAGGAGTAAAAAAAAGTGTCTTTCATCAAAGGAAGAAAATAAGGTATAAGAGGTAATCAACAACCCAACAACAATGCAATCAAGAACACCAATGACCCAGATATCTCGGTTAAATTGTTCAATACTAATACTGGTAAGTACTTAGATACTCAAATGTTACAATATAAATCTAAGGATCCTACAAATTTCCTAGAAAAAAATGGTGCAAGAAATCCGGCCACCATAGTTAAGGAACAAATCACCTTTCCAATAAAAAATCATTTCTCTCTCTTGAATAGAGAGCAAATGGTTTTAGAAAAAACCACTAATTAGAAAAAAATTAATAATACAAAAATAAATCGTAGCTATGCAAATGAACAAATGTCCGCTCCAAATGAGGACATTGGCATGCTAGAAAATAACGTGTCATCTACTAATAAAAGAAAAAATAGTGCCATGCAAAAAAATTCTCTAAATGACAAAACTAACCCCTCTACTAATAATAACCCTACCGTTCCTATTAGCCATCATAACCAACAAATTGGTAATAATCCATCTTTAACCAAAAATCATGAACAAAATCTTTCCTTAAGATTTGAAAAAATTCCACCCCAAAGCATGCCATCCAAATGGCAACAAAAGATGGCAACATTGCACAAATATCCTCCAACCTAGAACACGAAATGGATACTATATCCATGGAGGATCAACCTATAAAACAAAATATTGAGCACCCAAAAGCCATGCAATTGGCGGCCCCAAAATGTTTCAGGTTCCTTAAGTATACAACCCTCTATTCAAAATGCCAAGAATCCCATCAACCCTAAGAAAAAGACACAGACTCATTCAGCTTCTATGACAACACAGAGCTCAAGTTATGGAGAACTTACCACCCTTCCCTCCATAACAAGAAAACTCATAGATCATTTATGTCCAACCTCCACAAGCACATGACTACCAACCTGTCTCGTGGATGGAAATGAGTCTTATGGAACATGCAGTCTCATTCAATCTCCAAATCAATGGTCAGGAGTCGATAGTCATACTACACAACATACAATACCTAGACCAGTTGGTAGCAGAGGGCATGAGGCTTGCGATGAACAATTATCTAAACCAAGTTTGGCTCAACAACATCCTCCAACTCCTAGCTCCTTCAGTGAACCCATAACTGGTGCATGCAATGAGAAACCAGTGGAATATGCCACCACATTTCAATCAAATCTACCCACAGAATGCTCTCCTAGACATGTCATTCTTCCCACTAGAAATGCTATCCCAACTCAATCCCATATTCATTCAATGGGAGAACCCATAGCAAGCCCAGAAGCAACCAATTCCTTTAATATACCAACAACCTCCACCACTACATCACTAAGCAGTTCAGGATCCAGAACCAGTAGAAGCAGAAATGGAGGAGGAAGAGGAACTCCTCAACATAGTCTTAGAATAATTCCTAGAGTTCTCAAATCTAGACGGGGTAAAAGTGTATCTCTTCATGAAGATGCAAGAGAAGAGACATATGCTCAATTTTCCACTAGCATTATACAAATGCTCGACGGACATCAGGCCACCTCAGGATCCAACAGTGGGAAACAGAACCATAATTATAGTTCCATCACTGAGAAGGAACCCAATCCTGGGGGATTGTGACGGAGAATGGGGAACTATCAAACTCAAATTTTAATATCTCTATGAATTTTTCAATAAATTTCATCATTTGGAACATAAGGGGTAGAAACAACGATAATTTCAGAAGAAATTTTAGAGAAATAATAGACACTCACAGGCCATGCATGTTAGCCTTGTTAGAGACTAGAATGGAAAACCATGCTGAGATGCTAAATGACTTTGGTTTTACGGAGATGATAGAAGTACTAGCTGAAGGCCAAGTAGGATGCATGGTGGTGATGTATAACCATGAGGTAGTGACTGCCCAGAATTTCGTCCGTAGGAATCAGGAAATCCATGCAACTATAGGGGTACTACCTATTCGTAAATCTTGGCTTTTTACTGCAATATATGCTAGTACTGACATGCTTAATAAAAATGTGATGTGGGAAAATCTAGAAAATATTAGGACTTATAAAGGGCCTTGGATGATACGAGAAAAGTTTAACAATATTTTAGTCGCAAATGAAATTTTTTGTTGAAAGCCCTTAAATGACAGTAGAGCTAAGTATCTTTGGTAAAAAATTAACAATTGCAAATTACTTGATCTTGGCCTTAAAGGATGCAAATATAATTGGTCTAATCATAGACATAAAAATAAGGGTCTTATAATGAAAAGACTTTGATAAAGTATTAGGAAATGAGGAATGGGTAGATTATTTTCTAAAAGCTCAATAATATACCTTCCTAAAACTTATTCATATCATAATCCTATCCTAGTAGAATTAATGCGAAAAAAATAAAATTCTTCACAAACAACCCTTTAGACTTGAGACATTCTGGTTTAAGCATCCGGAATTTCAATCTATAGTAAAAATTAATTGGTATGATTCTGATTACTTTAAGGCTAGCTGAAATTTTGTGGACAACATTAGGCATTGGAAAGATAAAATTTTTGGTGATATAATGGGTAGAAAAAGAAAATACTAGCACGACTTCATGGAATTTAGAATTTCAGGAATTATGCCTATAGTAATTTCCTTCAAACACTTGAAAATGATTTAAAAAGGGACTATAATGATTTGCTTAAGATTGAAGAGGACTATTTAAAAATAAGATCTAGGGTAATATGGCTCAACGAGGGAGATGTCAACACAAAGTTCTTTCACATTTCTGCCTCTAATAGAAGAAGAAGAAATAAGATTAATTACTTTAAGGAAGATGTAAAGAATTGGATCAATGAGCCCCATTTAATTATGTCACATGTCCTTAGGTATTTCACAAATATATTCACTAGTCCACACTCCAAAACAAGCTGGATTAGCCCGCCAAAAAATAACTCTACACACTATAATTGAAACCTAAGCTTGCTAGATGGTCCATTACTTGATATTGAAATGAAAAGGGTTATTTCTTCTTTTAAACCTTTCAAAGCTCTAGAACCGGATGGACTTCACCCTTTCTTTATCAAAAAATACTGAAAAATTGTAGGCCAATCAGTAGTTAAATTATGTAATGACTTTTATAAAAATCAAGAAATCCCCAAAGACATCAACATCACCTATCTTTGTCTAATCCCAAAAATTCCTAACGCTAATAACATTAGGAATTTTATACCAATTGACCTTTGAAATACCATTTGCAAATTGATTTAAAAAATCCTTGCAAATCACCTTAAACCATTCCTTGAACAAATTATAAGCCCCTTTCAAGCAAGCTTCATAAAAAATAGAAGGGCTTCTGACAATGATGTTATCATTCAAGAACTAGTTTCCAATATAAGAAAATAAATAAAAGGAAAACAATGTACATGATCTTAAAAATTGATCTGGAAAAGGCATTTGATCGACTAGAGTGGTCTTTTGTCCATCACACTCTAAAATATTTCAACTTTCCTCCAAAATTCTCAAAACTACTATTAAATTGTATATCAACAAGTTCTATAGCAGTCTTAGTTAATGGATCCATCACAAAATTCTTCAAACCAAACCGGGGAATCAGGCAAGGTGATTCCATATCACCTTATATATTCATCCTTTATTTAGAAATGCTATCAAGATACATAAATCATCAAGTTGATATTAGGAATTAGGACCCAATAACCATAGGAAGAAGAAGTCCAAATTTTTCCCACTTATTCTTTGCAGATGACCTTACCCTTATGGCAAAGGTCAATAATAAATCATGAAATGCCATTAAGAGAGGATTAGAATATTTTTGTGATCTGTCAGGATAATGTATTAACACTACTAAATCCAAAATTCTCTTTTCAAAAAACTATCCTCAAACTCCTATTAAGGATGTTACCAATAGGTTAGGTATTAAAAAAAGTTAATACTTTGGCACCTACCTAGGTTTTCCTATTTTAAACAAATACCCTAGGCCAATAGACTACCAATTCATAATTGACAAAATGAGAACTAAACTAGCATCTTGAAAAATGAAATTCATTAATATAGCAGGAAGGACAACCCTATCCCAATCTTGCCTAAACTCAATATCCAACCATTATATGCAATACACATTACTCCCCAAAAAGGTCCTTAACAGAGTTGATAAATTTCAAAGAGACTTTATATGGGGTACTACTACTGAAAGAAAAATATTCATCTTATGAAATGGTCTACTATTTGCCAACCAAAAAACATATGGAGGTCTTGGACTCCACAACACAAATGCTAATAATTTATGCACACTAGCTAGCTTGGTATGGAGAATCCTTACAAATGCTACTATACCTTGGGCTAAACTAATCAGCACCTCCTACGCAACTAGTAATGGTAAAAACAAATATAATTTCATATGGAAAAGAATTCAAAAGTGATGGGAATTATTCTCCATAGATATTATTTGGTCACCCTATTGGCATTTCAACATGAACATACGAGAGAACAATTGGATTTCCAATTAAGGAAATCTTAGAAATACAATAGAAGGCCCCCTCTTGAATAGTGATTATTCCATAAAATAAAGGACATCTTTGATGAAAAAAATTGGAACTTTAATAAAATCCCTCTTAACATCCCTAATGACATTAAGGAGAACATTTCCAAGTTAAGAATCCATCTAAAGGGGCCAACTAGTGACATTCCAATATGGTCTCTAACTACAAAAGGAATATTTACGACCAAAACTTGCTACAATTTTATGGAACCTCCAACGGATACCCAAATAGATTTCAAATGGATTTGGGATCTATCATGTCCTAATAAAATCAAATTCTTTTTATGACAATGTCTCCATAATAGGATACCTTGTAGGAAATACCTGGCAAGAATTGGTTTAAACATTGATCCAAATTGCCCTATATACAAATGTAAGAAAGAGAAATCCATAACTCATATTTTCTTTAACTGCAAAGCCACTAAACCATTTTGGGACAGTCTTGGGTGGCAAAATTTCTATAAAGCTCAAGTTAAACACTAGCTTATTCAATTAAAAGCTTTTGACTACCCAATAAAGAACAATTTTATAAATTGGATTTCTTTCTTTCCATTTTTCATCTGGTACATTTGGATAAATAGAAATAATAACAATCAAAATAATACTGAAAATCCTATTAATGATGACTATATTATTCAAAGGGCTAATGAATTCAAACTTCTCACTGAAAAAAGTATAAATACTCCTCAAAAAATTTCCATTAAAATTAGATGGCATAAACCACCAAAAGGATGGTTTAAACTAAATATAGATGCTAGCTTCAATAGTAATAGCCAAAAATGTGGCCTGGGAGGTGTAGTCCGGAATGCCAATAGAAATTGGGTAGTTGGTTTTGCAAAATCATCTCATGCTAGCGGATCATTACAAGCAAAAATCAAGGCACTCCTAGAGGGACTCAAAACAGCAAACGTATGGGGAATGTTCCCTCTTGAAGTAGAGACAGACTCCACGGAGGTAATCAAGTCTATCCAACAAGGTGTGATGACCCAAAAGTTCATCACTTGTTTTAGAAATAAATTCTGTATTCCGAATCCTTAAAAACCTCTTTTTGTCTCACCTTGATTTGTGTGCATAGTCCGGACGCGTAGCCGAAAAGCCATTATGTGAAAATATGTGAAAAATGAGGAATTTTGCCTTTAAAACGAGTTTACGTTGACTTTGGTCAATATTTTGGGTAAACGAACCCGGACTTGTGATTTGACGATCCCGGAGGGTCTGTAGGAAAATATGGTACTTGGGTGTATGCCCGAAATTGAATTCCGAGGTCCCAAGCCTGAGAAATGAATTTTTGAAAGAAATTGTTCGCTGAATTAATTATGAGTTTTTGAAAGTTAAATGTGTTTAAACCATTAGTATCGGGCCCGTATTTTGGTTCTGGAGCCCTGTACAGGTTTTATATATGTTTTGAGTCGACCTTGTAAAAATTAATAAGAAACGGATTCAAAATGATGTGAATCGGACCTTATTTGTGAAATTGGGCAAATTTGAAGTTCTTAAGAAATTCCATGATTTTGAGTGAACCCTGGTCGCAATTATGATATCTGAGACCAGTAAATTCACACTTAGACGCATTTTCAACCATTTTTCATATCTTCTCAAAACATAAACTCTCTTGGGTGATTTTCCAAAGAAAACTTCTTCTCCAAATCAATTGTAAGTGAATTTTAACTCGTTTTCTTCAACATCTTTTCACATGATTTCAACTCAAAATCAATGATTTGCATGAGGAAATTGGGTGTTCTGGGTAGAACCTAGGTTTTTAAAAAATTGGGGATTTGAACATTGATTTGAGGTCCGATTTTTAAACAATTATATATTTTGGTTCGTGGGGAATGGGTAATCGGGTTTTGGTTCGAACCTCGGGTTTTGACCATGTGGGACCGAGGGCAACTTTTGACTTTTTGGCTAAAACTTTGGAAAAACTTATTTTCATGCATTGGCATTGATTCATTTAGCATTTATTGATGTAATTAAGTAACTTATGGCTAGATACGAGCAAATTTGTGGTGGAATCGAGAGGTAAAGCTATAGTTGAATTGTGTTCGTGGTATCGAGGTAAGTGTTTGGTCTAACCTTAGCTTGAGGGATTAGGAGTTGTTTCTTATTTGCTGCGTGTTAATTGTAGAGTACAATGTATAGGCATGATGACAAGTATCTATTCGTCGGTGTCAAGCATGCCCGTGAGTCTTGTATTGTAATTGTTATGACTCCGTTATGATTTATTGCGCTTCACATGTTATTATCATTGTTATTACCTTGCCGGGATGTTATTATCATTATTGTTCCCTTGCCGGGATGTTATTATCATTATTATTCCCTTGTCGGGATGTTATTATCATTATTGTTCCCTTGCTGGGATGTTGTCTTGATATTATTGTTCCCTTGCCGAGATTCTTTTGTGATTGTTGTTGATTCGTAAATGGGATCGGGTGGCACGCCGCCACAGAAATATATGAAATGGGAGCGGGTTGCACGCCTGCAACGAGATATATGAAATGGGAGCGGGTTGCACGCCTGCAACGAGATATATGAAATGGGAGCGGGTTGCACGCTTGCAACAAGATATGTGAAATGGGAGCAAGTTGCACGCTAGTAAAAAGATATGTGAAATGGGAGCAGGTTGCACGCCTACAACGAGATATATGAAATGAGAGCGGGTTGCACTCTTGCAACGAGATATATGAAATAGGATCGGGTTGCTTGCCTGCAACAAGATGTATGAAATGGGATCGGGTTGCACGCCTGCAAAGAGATATATGAAATGGGATCAGGTTGCACGCTTGCATCAAGATGTGAAATGAAAGTGAATTCTGCATTTGTTTTCCTTATCCTTGTTAGTAGTTGGATTTCGGTTTCTTTATATTCTCTTTATATTCTGTAGTTATCTGTTATTCCCCGAAGCATGTTTCCCCTACCCAATTTATATTGTAATTATCTGCTACTATTTCCGTGGTTTATGATATAACTGCACAGGTTTATTTGGTAGTCTGGCCCTAGCCTCGTCACTACTTTGCCGAGGTTAGGCTAGACACTTACCAACACATGGGGTCAGTTGTGTGGATACTACACTCTACATTCTTTTGAGCAGGTTACAGTGTTGTAGACTTCGGACCGCAATGAGGTTGTTGCCTCCAGTTCAGTAGGCGACCCGAGGTAGTCCTGCAGGCGTCCGCGGGCCTTGGTGTCACCTCATATCTTTCCTTTATCCTGTTTCCTTTACTTATTTTAGAAACTGTGTATCTTTTATCTTTCAAACTTTGTATGTAGTATTCTTAGACTGTCTGTGAAACTGTGACACCAAATTCTGGGTAGAGTTGTATTTAGACTTCCGCAGTTTGTATTAAGATAAATTATCAGATTCTGGTCTTCCGCTTAATTATTTTCTCTATTTGTATGATATCTACTCATCACTAATAATGGTTTAAAACTGGAAAAAGTTTAAGTAATTAGAATAATTTGGCTTGCCTAGCTTTCACTAGTAGGCGCCATCACGACTCTCGAGGGTGGGAAATCCGGGTCATGACAAGTTGGTATTAGAGCTCTAGGTTACATGGGTCTCAAAGATCACAGACAAACTTAGTAGAGTATGAGGGATCGGTACGAAGACGTCTGTATTTATCCCCCAGAGGCTACAGAGTTAGGAAAAATTCACATCTATTCTTCCTTGTCGTGCGATTTTGTTACCTAAATGCTAAATTAAAACCTCTACTCTTGTCCTTTCATACTGCTTCTTCAGCCGAATAGCAGCACAGATTGGTGTTAGATCAGCTATATCTTCGGAGGCTTTGCGGAGGTTAGATAGGTTTCACCAAGCTCTTCGCTACCACTATTAGTGGTGCATCTTCTAAGGATCCCCAGGATTATCTAGACAATTGTCATGAGGTTCTCAGGAACATAGGGATAGTGGAGACCAATGGGGTCGATTTTGCTACTTTTCGCTTGTCTGGATCCGCCAAGACATGGTGGAGAGATTTTTTCTTGGCTAGACTAGCCGGATCACCATCTTTGACTTGGGAGCAGTTTACTCAGCTATTTCTGGAGAAGTTCCTCCTTATTACTCATAGAGAGAACTATCGGAGGCAGTTTGAGTGTCTCCAGCAGGGTTCTATGACTGTTACTTAGTATGAGACCAGATTCATCGACTTGGCTCGTCATGCTCTTATCATACTTCCCACCGAGAGAGAGAGAGGGTGATGAGGTTCATTGAGGGACTTATTCAGCCGATTCGACTTCAGATGGCCAAGGAGACTAGGAGTGAGATTTATTTCTAGGAGGCGACAAATATGGCCAGGAGAGTTGAGATAGTTCTATTGTAGGGAGGTGGTTAAGGGTCGCCGATTCAGTGGTACCTCGTCTAGAGGCAGGGATTCGTATGGTAGAGGCCATCCTCCTAGGCCTTTGTAGTCAGTACTTCAGGTTTCTCACAGTGCTTTAGGTGGCCGTGGTTCTCATATGCAGTATTCCGATCAGCAGACCTACAGTGCACCACAAGCTCCTATTAGTGCACCGCCGCTTCAGAGTTTTTAGGGTCGTCAGCCCTAGCAGCCGAGGGCTTGTTTTACTTGTGGCGATAGGAGGCATATTGCTAGATATTTCCCTCAAGCACCGAGCAGTTCTCAGTAGTAGGGTTCCTGTGCTATTGTTGAGGCACCATGTGTTCCACAGCCCGCCCGCCAGCTAGAGGTGGGGGTAGAGGTATTAGAGGTGGAGCTCAGGCCGCTAGAGGTGGAGGCCAGCCAGTAGTAGGCCATCCTAGAGATGTAGTTTAGGGTGGTGGGGCCCAGCCCCGATGTTATGCTCTTCCAGCCAGGCCTGAGGCTGAGGCTTCCGATGTAGTTATCACAGGTACTGTTCTGGTTTGTAGAAGAGATGCTTCAATTTTATTTGATCCATGATCTACAAACTCCTATGTGTCGTCTTATTTTGCACTGTATCTGGTCATGCCTAGTGATTCTTTGAGTGCTCCTGTTTATGTATCTATACCGGTGGGTGATTCTATTGTGGTAGATCAAGTCCATCATTCATGTGTATTTGTGATTGGGGGTCTTGAGACTCGTGTAGATTTGCTTCTTCTGTACATGGTCGATTTCGATGTCATATTGGGGATGGACTAGTTATCACCTTACCATGCTATCTTGGACTGTCATGCCAAGACTGTGACCTTATCCTTGCTGGGTTTACCTTATTTAGAGTGGAGAGGGACTTCAAGTCATTCTACTCGTAGTGTTATCTCTTACATGAAGGCTCAGAGTATGATCAAGAAGGGGTGTTTGGCCTATTTGGCCTATGTTCATAATTCTAGGCTGAGATTCCTTATATTGATTTCGTGCCCGTTGTTCGTAAGTTTCCTGAGGTATTCCCTTCAGACCTGTCGGGTATGCCACCCGACTGGGAAATTGACTTTTGCATTGACTAGGCTCATGGCACTCAGCCCATTTCTATCCCGCTATATCGTATGGCCCCGCTTGAGTTGAAAGAGTTGAAGGAGCTGTTGTAGGACTTGCTTGAGAAATGTTTCATTAGACCGAGTGTTTCGCCTTGGGGTGCGCCGGTGTTGTTTGTTAAGAAGAAGGATGGATCGATGAGAATGTGTATTGATTACCAGCAGTTGAATAAGGTTACATTCAAGAATAAGTATCTATTGCCGAGGATTGGTGATTTGTTTGATCAGCTTCAGGGTGCCAATGTATTCTCGAAGATTGACTTGAGATCTAGCTATCATCAGTTGAGGATTAGGGCATCCGATGTCCCTAAGACAGCTTTCCACACTCGGTACCGGCATTATGAGTTCTTGGTAATGTCATTCGGTTGACAAATGCCCCAGCAGCTTTTATGGATTTGATGAACCGAGTGTTCAGGCCTTACTTGGATTTGTTCGTGATAGTCTTCATTGATGATATTTTGATCTATTCCCATAGCCGGGAGGAGCACGAGCAACATCTTAGAGTGGTTCTTCAAACTTTGAGGGATAGTCAGTTGTATGATAAGTTTTCAAAGTGTGAGTTCTGGCTGAGTTCAGTTACATTCCTGGGTCATATTGTGTTAGCAGAGGGTATTCAGGTTGATTCGAAGAAGATTGAGGCAGTCAAGAACTGGCCTAGACCAGTATCAGCTACAGAGATCCGGAGTTTCTTGGGATTGGCAGGCTACTATCGTCGGTTTGTGGAGGGGTTTTCATCTGTCGCAGCCCCTATGACCAGATTGACCCAGAAGGGTGCCTAGTTAAGATGGTCGAACGAGTGTGAGGCGAGCTTTCAGAAGCTCAAGACAGCTCTGGCTACGACACCGGTGTTGGTTTTGCCTACAGGCTCAGGGACTTATATAGTTTATTGTGATGCATCTCGTATTGTACTTGGTGCAGTATTGATGCAGGATAGCTAGGTCATTGCATATGCTTCACGGTAGTTGAAGATTCATGAGAAGAATTATCTGGTTCATGATTTGGAGATGGAAGCCATTGTTCATGCGTTGAAGATTTGGAGGCATTATCTATATGGCGTGGCATGTAAGGTGTTCACGAATCACAAGAGTCTGCAGTATTTGTTCAAGTAGAAGGAGCTAAATTTGAGGCAGAGAAGGTGGCTGGAGCTATTAAAGGACTATGATATCACCATCTTATATCATCCAGGAAAGGCCAATGTGGTGGCCGATGCTTTGAGTAGGAAGTCAGTCAGTAGGGGCAGTCTTGCTTATATTCCGGTCGGTGAGAGACCGCTTGCCTTGGATATTTAGGCTTTGGCTAATCAGTTCATGAGTTTGGATGTTTCTAAGCCCAACCGTATGTTAGCTTGCATAGCCGCTCGTTCTTCCTTATTGGAGCATATCTGTGATCGGCAGTATGATGATATCCATTTGTGTGTCCTTAGAGACACCGTGCAACATGGAGGTGCCAAGCAGGTTACCTTAGGTAATGATGGAGTTTTGAGATTGCAGGGTCGAGTTTGTGTGCCTAATGTGGATGGACTCTGAGAGTTGATTTTAGAGGAGGCCCATAGTTCCCGGTACTTTATTCATCCGGACACCGCAAAGATGTATCAGAATTTGCGGAAGCATTATTGGTGGAGAAGAATAAAGAAGGATATCGTTGTATATATAGCTCGGTGTTTGAATTGTCAGCAGGTTAAGTACGAGCATCAGAGACCTGGTGGTTTGTTCCAGAAGATTAAGATTTTTGAGGGGAAGTGGGAGCGTATCACTATGGACTTTGTTGTTAGACTCCTACGGACTCAGAGGAAGTTCGATGCAGTGCGGGTTATTGTTGATAGGCTGACCAAGTCAGTACATTTCATTCCTGTGGCAGTCTCCTATTTTTCCGAGAGGTCAGCTGAGATCTATATCCGGGAGATAGTTTGTCTTCATGGTGCGCCCGAGTCTATCATTTCGGATTGAGGTACACAGTTTACCTCACATTCCTGGAGAGTGGTTTAGCAAGAGTTAGGCACATGGGTTGAGTTGAGCACAACATTTCATCCTCAGACAGACGGGCAGTCCGAGCGGCTCTTCAGATTTTGGTGGATATGCTCCGAGCTTATGTCATTGACTTTGGAGGCTCATGGGATCCATTTTTGCCTTTAGCAGAGTTTGCCTACAACAACAACTACCGGTCGAGTATCCAGATGGCTCCTTATGAGGCTTTGAATGGTAGGCGGTGTCGGTCGCCGATTGGATGGTTTGAGCCAGGGGAGGCTCAGTTGTTGGGTACAGATCTAGTTCAGGATGGCTTGGACAAGGTCAGGATTATTCAAGATAGGCTTCGTACAGTTCAGTCCAGGCAAAAGAGTTATGCCTACCGCAAGGTTCGTGATTTGGCATTCATGGTCGGTGAGCGGGTATTGCTTCGAGTGTCGCCTATGAAGGGCTTGATGAGATTTGGTAAGAAGGGAAAGCTTAGCCCTAGGTTCATTGGCCCGTTTGAGATTCTTGATCGAGTGGGAGAGGTGGCTTACAGACTTGCGTTGCCGTCGAGCTTCTCAGTCGTACATCTAGTGTTTCATGTGTCCATGCTTCGGAAGTATTACTGCTATCCATCCCACATGTTAGATTTTAGCATTGTCCAGTTGGACAAGGACTTGTCTTACGAGGAAGAGCCGGTAGCTTTTCTAGACCGGCAGGTTCGTCAGTTGAGATCGAAGAGTTTTCCTTCTGTTCATGTTCAGTGGAGGCATCAGCCTGCTGAGGTATCGACCTGGGAGTCCGAGTCCGGTATGCGGAGCTGTTATCCCCATCTTTTCCCCGACTCAAGTACTTTCTTCTTATGTCCGTTCGAGGACGAACGATTGATTTAGAGGTGGAGAATGTGATGACCCAAAAGGTCATCACTTGTTTTAGAAATGAATTATGTATTCTGAGGCCTTAAAAATCTCTTTCTGTGTCACCTCGATTTACGTTTGTAGTTCGGGCGCGTAGCCGGAAAGCCATTATGTGAAAATCTGAGAAAAATGAGGAATTTTGCCTTTAAAATGAGTTTAAGTTGACTTCGGTCAATATTTTAGGTAAACGAACCCAGACCTATGATTTGACGGTCCCGGAGGGTCCGTAGGAAAATATGGGACTTAGGCGTATGCCCGGAATCGAATTCCGAGGTCCCAAGCCCGAGAAATAAATTTTTGAAAAAATTATTTTGCTGAATTAATTATGAGTTTTTGAAAGTGAAATGTGTTTGATACCATTTGTATCGGGCCCGTATTTTGGTTCCGGAGCCCGGTACAGGTCTTATATATGATTTGGGTCGAGCCTGTGAATACTGGTAAGAAACAGATTTGAAATGATATGAATCGGACCTTATTTGAGAAATTGGGCAAATTTGAAGTTCTTAAGAAATTCCATGATTTTGATGCTAAATTCATAGTTGTTGATATTGTTTGAGTGATTTGAATGCACGAGCAAGTCCGTATGATGTTTTTAGGTTGGTGTGCATGGTTGGTTTGGAGCCCCGAGGGCTCGGGTGAGTTTTGGATAGGCCACAAAGTGGAATTTTGACTTAGGATGTTGCAGATTTTGAACTGGTATATTGCAGGCCTGCAGGCTTCGCATTTCCGAAGCCTGGCTCGCAAATGCGAGATCGCATTTGCGAAGGCTATGTCGCAAATGCGAACTACCCCAGGCCAGCACTATCTCACAAATGCGAGGTTCCCATCGCAAATGCGATTCTCCCCCCCAGCTACTGCCTTAGTCGGAAAGGCAACTCCTGTATCGCAAATGCGATTTCGCATTTGCGAGAGGTCTATCGCAAATGCGAAGAAGACCGGAAAGTTTACTTGGTCGCAAATGCGACATTTTGTTCGCAAATGTGAAGCCCTCAAAGTCCTGAAGGGTTCGCAATTGCAAACCCTGGTCGCAATTGCGATACTAGAGACCTGTAAATTCACCCTTAGACGCATTTTCAACCATTTTTCACATCTTCTCAAAACATAAACTCTCTTGGGCGATTTTCCAAAAAAAACTTCTTCTCCAAATCAATTGTAAGTCAACTTTAACTCGTTTTCTTCAATTATTAACATCTTTTCACATGATTTCAACTCAAAATCAATGATTTTCATGGGGGAAATTGGGTGTTTTGGGTAGAACCTAGGTTTTTCAAAAATTGGGGATTTGGACCTCGATTTGAGGTCCGATTTCAAAACAAATTATATATTTGAGTTCGTGGGGGAATGGGTAATAAGGTTTTGGTTCGAACCTCGAGTTTTGACCATGTGGGCTTAGGGGCGATTTTTGACTTTTTGGGTAAAACTTTGGAAAAAGTTATTTTCATGCATTGACATTGATTCATTTTGCGTTTATTGATGTAATTAAGTAACTTGTGGCTAGATACGAGCGAATTGGTGGTGGAATCAAGAGGTAAAGTAATAGTTGAGTCTTGAATTGTGTTGGTGGCATCGAGGTAAGTATTTGGTCTAACCTTAGCTTGAGGGATTAGGAGTTGTGTCTTATTTGCTACATGTTAATTGTGGAGTAGGACGTATAGGCATGGTGACGAGTATCTATACGTCGGTGTCAAGCATGCCCATGAGTCTTGTATTGTAATTATTATGATTCCGTTGTGGTTTTTTGTGCTTCACATGTTATTATCATTATTGTTCCCTTGCCGGGATGTTATTATAATTATTGTTCCCTTGCAGGGATATTATTATCATTATTGTTCCCTTGCTGGGATATTATTATCATTATTGTTCCCTTGCCGGGATGTCGTTGAAGTATAATTGTTCCCTTGCCGGGATTCTTTTGTGATTGTTGTTGATTCGTAAATGGGATCAGGTGGCATGCCTCCACGGAAATATATGAAATGGGAGCGGGTTGCACGCCTGCAACGAGATATATGAAATGGGAGCTAATTTCAGAAATACACATGCATGATTTTAGAAACAATATAAATGCATAATTAAGGATAATTTCTTTTAGATGAACCAACGACATGCGACGTGGTCCAAGACATTTCATCCTTTCTTGTTACGGAATTTTGAGGGTCTTCATCAAAATTCTGCCCTAGTTTACTGGGTTACTTCTTCTGACAGCTGCTCGCGGCGAATGGCTAAAATCACTCCGGAATGTTGAGGGTCCTCCTTAAAATTCTGCCCAAATTTCCAATAGCGGGGGAAATGAAAATTTTATTGAATTGTGACCGAACCCACAGGGCTGCCTACGTATCCCCTCTTAAACGGGAATCCGGTCATGCGTAGTTCAAATTACATCATATAAGGAAAGCATACAGATTGTACATAGTATCGCTTGACTGCATCTGAATTGATCGGCTTTGGACAAACTTCTTCATCCATTTCTGCAAGTATGAGGGCTCCTCCTGTCAAAACCTGGTGAACCATGTACGAACCCTGCCAGTTGGGAGAGAATATCCCTTTGGCTTCATCTTGATGTGGAAAGATTTTCTTTAACACCAGCTGCCCCGGTGTGAACTGTCTTGACTTGACTCTTTTGTTGAATGCTCTGGACATCCTATTCTGATAAAGTTGACCATGGCAAACTATATTCATTCTCTTTCCATCTATAAGAGCTAGCTGCTCGTAACGATTCTTCACCCATTATGCATCGTCTAGCTTTGCTTCTTGTATGATTCTTAATGAGGGAATTTCCACCTCGGCAGGAATGACTGCCTTTGTACTGTAGACCAACATATAGGGGGTTGCTCCTGTCGATGTGCGGACTGTGGTGCGGTATCTTAATAAAGCAAATAAGAGCTTCTCATGTCACTGCTTATGCTTATCTATCATTTTCCTTAGTATCTTCTTGATATTCTTGTTGGCGGCCTCTACGGCTCCGTTCATCCGAGGTCTGTTAGTTGTAGAATTCTTGTGTTTGATCTTGAAGGTTTCACACATGGATTTCATCAAATCACTATTGAGGTTGGAGCCATTATTAGTAATGATTGACTCTGGAATTCCGAACCGACAAACGATACGGTCGCGGACGAAGTCTGCTACAACTTTCTTAGTCACTGCCTTGTATGATGCTGCTTCAACCCATTTTGTGAAATAATCAATTTCCACTGGGATGAACCTGTTTCCATTTGATGCGGCAGGTTTGATTGGTTCGATAACATCCATTCCCCAAGCGGCGAACGACCATGGTTAGCTTGTTGTATTAAGCTCGTTCGTAGGCACCTTTATCATATCTACATGTATCTGACAATGGTGGCACTTCCGAACATACTGGATGCAGTCTGTTTCCATATTCATCCAAAAATAACCAGCTCGGAGTATCTTCTTGGCTAAGACAAAACCATTCATATGTGGCCCGCAGATCCTAGCATGGATTTCTTCTAGTAATTTAGATGCTTCCTTTGCGTCAACACACCTTAGCAATCCCAAATCAGGAGTCCTCCTGTAAAGGATTCCTCTGCTGTGGAAGAAATTGTTGGATAATCTTCGAAGTGTACGCTTTTGAATAGGGTTTGCAAACTCTGAGTATTCTCCTTTCGCCAAATATTACTTGATGTCATGAAACCAAGGTTTTCCATCCACTTGTTCCTCGACGTGAGCACAGTAAGCTGGCTGATCATAGATCTTTACTGGAATAGGGTCAATGAAAATCTTATCTGGATGCTGTATCATGGATGATAGGGTAGCCAATGCATCAGAAAACTCATTTTGGATTCTGGGAACATGCTGGAACTCTGTCTTTGTGAACCTCTTTCTCAACTCCTGTACATGATGCAGATAAGGGAGTATCTTGGAGTTCTTGGTTGCCCATTCTTCTCGGACCTAATGTATAAGAAAGTTTGAATCCCCGATCACTAGCAACTCTTGGATGTTCATGTCAATGGCCATCTTGAGTCCCAAGATGCAGGCCTCGTACTCAACCATGTTGTTGGTGCAAGGGTATCTGAGTTTGGTAGACACCGGATAATGTTGACCAATTTCTGACACTAGGACTGCTCCTATGCCAACTCCTTTAAAATTTGCTACTCCATCAAAAAACATTCTCCAACCGTCATAGCATTCTACAATGTTTTCTCCTAGGAATGATATCTCTTCATCAGGAAAATACGTCTTTAAGGATTCGTATTCTCTATCCACGGGATTCTCGGCAAGATGATCTGCCAAAACATGTCCCTTTATCGCTTTCTGAGTCATGTAGACAATGTCGAATTCACTCAGCTGGATTTGCCACTTGGCTAGCTTGCCAGTGGGCATGGGCTTCTAAAAGATGTACTTCAACGGATCCATCCATGATATGAGATACTTAGTATATGCACAGAAATAGTGCCTTAACTTCTGAGCTACCCAAGTTAGAGCACAACACGTGCGTTCTAGCAGAGAATACCGGCCCTCGTATGGGGTGAACTTCTTGATAAGATAGTAGATGGCCTGCTCCTTCCTCCCCGTTTCATCATGTTGCCCGAGAACACAACCGAACGCTCCATCTAGCACTGCAAGGTAGAGTAATAAGGGTCTACCCCGCTCAGGCGGGACCAAAACTGGCGGTGTGGATAGGTACTCCTTGATTTTGTCTAAGGCCCTCTGGCAGTCATCAGTCTATTTGGTAGCGGCGTCCTTCTTCAACATCTTAAAGATTGGCTCACAGATGACAGTAGATTGAGCTATGAATCGGCTGATGTAGTTGAGTCTCCCCAAGAAGCTCATTACGTCCTTCTTGTTCTTTGGCGGTGGCAATTCTTGAATAGCTTTGACCTTTGATGGATCCAGTTCTATCCTTCGGCGACTTACAATGAACCCAAGTAGTTTTCCGGGAGGAACCCCAAATGCACATTTCCCGGGATTCATTTTTAGGTTGTACCTTCTCAGTCTGTTGAAGAACTTCCTCAAGTCTTCCATGTGATCAGTGGCTTTCTTGGACTTTATGATGACATCATCTACATACACCTCAATCTCCTTGTGTATAATATCATGGAAAATAGTAGTCATGGCCCTCATGTAGGTGGCCCCCTACATTATTTAACCCGAACGACATCATCTTGTAACAGTACATTCCCCATGGTGTAATGAAAGCCGTTTTCTCAGCGTCTTCTTCATCCATCCAGATCTGATGATAGCCAGCTAAGCAATCCACGAATGACTGCAACTCGTGCTTCGCGTAATTGTCAATCAGGATGTGTATGTTTGGCAAGGGAAAGTCATCTTTTGGACTGGCCTGGTTGAGATCCCAATAGTCGACACAGACTCTGACCTTCCCATCCTTCTTTGGTACTAGCACAATGTTGGCTAACCATGTCGGATATTCTACTACCCTGAGAACCTTATCTTTGACTTGCTTAGTGACTTCTTCCTTTATTTTCAAACTTATGTCAGGCAGGAACTTTCTGAGCTTCTACTTTACCGGTGGATATGTCGGATCGGTTGGCAGTTTGTGAGCCACAATAAATGTACTCAGACCAGTCATGTTATCATATGACCAAGCGAATATGTCTTCGTATTCCCTTAGAAATTCTATATATTCCTTCTTTTCTAATGGCGATAAGTGGACACTGATTCTCGTTTCTTTAATGTTCTTTGCATCTCCCAGGTTAACAACCTCGGTATCATCCAGGTTGGACTCAAGTCTATTCTCAAAATTTTCAACCTCTTTAATAATCTCTTCTGGTATGTTATCTTTCTCTGAATCTATGTCCCGTTTGTTATGTCGTCTCGTTGCATGTCGCAGTTATTGGTTCATCAAGATAAGTAATAGTAATGCTGTATGAGTAAAGTAATGAGAGAAAAATTATAAGAGTAAGATTTATAGGGAAAATTGAAATGTTTTGCTAAATTCCATAACTATTTTGAATATTGAAGATCTTATTACGAAAATTCAAAAATGCGAAAGGAAAATCAACTAGAAAAAAATGAAATATAGTGCGTGATTGTTCAGCCTTGCTACCCCGAGGCTTTCCGAGCTTTGGTGGTTCTGATGGTCCAATTGTTGAGGCATGCTCCTCGGCTTACGGCTTGTATAGAAGGGCCTTCCCCCCCTTCCTCCTTGAAAATGACACAACAATCCATGTCGTCGTCTTCCACGAATAAATTCCTCATTGCTGCCAGTGCTTCCTCTTCTTCCGACCCATATATAACATCGGCTGACTGGAAAGTCTGTTCCAAATGTGGTATTGGCTGCTCTAGTGGGTCGTAAGGGCCGCGCCATGGTGGCGACCAGTTGTTGAACTCTTCCAAAGTGTACTTGTATCCCAGACCGAAAGTGGTGCCATGCTTCTTCAGTTTGATAGGTTTGACGATTCCTTGGAGGTTCTTGCCAAGTCCCTTGCCAGGTTCATATCCTCTCCAGTTCAATATGCTTTCAATTTTGTTGTCCCACCATTTGTCCTTATCAATGGCGTTGACTCACTCGATGTGGTGATAGGTCTCTCCGCCTATCTTTCTTCTACCTCCGATCGCTGGGATGGTTTGGCGATTGTATATGGGATTGCTATCGTCGCCATGAATGATCACCTCTTGGTGATTCCACTCAAACTTCACTGCTTGATGTAGGGTCGATGCTACAACCCTAACGGCATGAATCCAAGGACATACCAAAAGCAAGTGTATGATGCCAGCACGTCTATTACTTGAAATTCAACATCAAACCAAGTAGGGCCCATCTGCAAACACAAGCTAATTTCCCCAATAGTGGACCTTTGGGAACCGTCGAAAGCTTTTACATTGATTTCCCCATCTCTGATCTCATGCAACCCCTTTCCCAATTTCCTAAGTGTCACCAAGGGACAAATGTTGAGGCTGGACCCACCGTCAATCAGGATTTTGGTGATGAAATAATCCTCGCATTGCATATTGATGTGAAGTGCCTTGTTGTGATTCAACCTTTCTGATGGAAACTCATCTTCATGAAAATTAATCTTGTGACTCTTCAATACCTGCCCTACCATGTTTGCCATTTCTCCTCCAGTGATGTTGGTCGGTACATATGCCTCACTCAGCACCTTCAACAAGGTGTTCCTATGTATATCGGAGCTTTGCAGCAAAGTTAGGATAGATATCTGTGCTGGTGTTTTGTTCATCTGATCGATGACTGAGTACTCCTTTGCTTGTATTTTTCTCCAGAGATCATCGGGCCCAGCTTCAGTGATGGTTGGTCGTCCAGAGGTCTACTTGCTTGATTCAGCCAAATGTTCCGGGTTGTATACTCTGCAGGTTTTTGTCATACCCTATGCCGTGGCTGCTTTTCAAGATTTGGCTTTCCCTTTCCTTCTTGCCTCGACTGTGTAGTCCCAAGGTATAACATTTGTATGGAATGGCGTTATAACCGACATTGCTACTGGAATAGGCACCTTTACTCCGAACGGAGCCTGTATTTTGGAAGGCAAGACCGCAACTTCAAATGGTTCAGGTACATTTGCCGGGGACCTAAACTCGACCTCGATTGGTGCTGGAGTCTTTGCAGAGGATGGTGTTTCAAACTTAAGTGGTATGGACATGTTCACCTCAGCGTCCCTAAAAAGCTGAATCTGGACTACAATCGGATTAAGGGTGACTGTTGGTTTCTTTGGATTGTCGCCTTCTATGATCAAGCCTATTGACTCCTTGGGGTCCCAGTCATCCTCTATTTCAATCATGTGAACGCCTCCACCCGTGTGGTCTGGTAGAGGGTTATTGTGAACATTCAGAGTGGGCTCCTTTGACACAATAATCTTGTTATCAATTAGTGTTTGGATTTTATCTTTCAGAGAGCGGCATTCGTCAATGGTATGCCCTTTCATGCCGGAATCGTATGTATAGGATTTATTAGGATTGACCCATTGGGAATGGTTTTCAGGAGTTATAGAGGGGATAGGGGTGACATAACCAGCAGCTTTGAGCCTTTCGTACAGCTTGTCAATTGGTTTGGCAATATCGGTATATTGTTCGGGAGGTTTGCGGTCGAAATTTGGTCAGGGTATAGGAAAGGTTTGGTGAGTGGGAGGTGATTGATAGTGAGAGAGTTGAGTATTTTAGGCTTGGTAGACATGCGCGGGTTGGGAATATCTGGGTGAAGTAGGTTGATATGTGGGAGGTGGAGGTGACTGGTAAGTAGGGGGTGGAGTTTGGTAAGAGGGCAAGGGTGTTTGGTAATTTGGGGTAGGTTGATATGGGAGTGGAGGCATCGGGTAGGTTTGTTATTTGATAGGGAACTTGGTTCTCTGTGCAACCATCACGACGCTCATGTCCCTTTTCTTGGTCGTTCCACCAGACTGTAGAGCCTTATTAGTAGCCTGCAAAGCTTCAAAGTTTGTGACCATACCACATTTGATGCCTTCCTCGATCCTAGCTTGATGATGTCGGAAAACTTTTGGCTTTCAATCAGCATCTACCTTTCATAGTACTGTGGGTCTTGAGCTCGGATGAAAAATCTGTTCATTTGTTCTTCTTATAGAGCCGGTCTTACCTTAGCAGCTTCTAACCTCCAATGAGTGGCATACTCGCGGAATGTCTCCGTGGGTTTCTTTTTTAGGTTCTGGATATAGAACACATCTGGCGCATTTTCTGTGTTGAACCTAAACATGTCCATGAAATCGGATGCCATGCTTACCCAGTTCGACCACTTCTTCGTATCTTGGCTAATGTACCAAGACAAAGCATCTCCCTTTAGACTCCTCATGAAGAGTTTCATGTGGATCCTTTTGTCCTTTCCTATTCCGACCAGCTTGTCGCAGTATGTTCTCAAATGAACCCTTGGATCTCCTGTACCATCAAACATCTTGAACTTTGGAGATTTGTACCCCTAGGTAGTTCAACATGGGGTTGTATGTAGAAATCTTCATAGTTTAGCCCTCAATTCCTTTGCTTCCTTCGACCCCTTGAATTCGGCTAGTCAACTTCTTAAGCTATTCAGCCAGACTCCTAATGAGTAAGTTTTTATCATCAAACTCGGGTGTGCTTGAAATGGGTTGGGCGGAGTGCGGCATGGTTTCTACGTAGATGGGGGTGTTATGAGTGTGGAAATGGTCATTTGTGAAGTTCACCGGTTCTAGCATGAGCAGTGGAGTATTGTTGGAAGTATGACAGGTGTTACAGTGGTGGTGAGGAGCGGGATGGTTTTGTGGTTTTGGGATGTTTTGTGGAGGTGTAGGGTTCTAAGTGTTAGGAAAATTGACATCTGGGGTGGTGAGGGAAAATGACAAGTTTGCCAGATTCCGAACCTGATCAAGTTCCTCCTTGAATCTTACTACTTTTTGTTCGAGTTGGGACGCACTTTCTTTGGAGACCTGAGCACCATGAGTGACCTCTACCCGTTTAGTTGAGTTCTCCTTTCGGGTGTTGTTCAAATCTTCCATCTTTCCTTTGTTCTTGCTTCTGATAGGACTAGGAGGAGGAGTGGGTAGAGGGCCCTTTGATCTTGTGGAATATGATGACGATGCCAAAGTGCACGAACTAACCTTTGGGGAGGGAAGTAAATAAACAAAAAGTAAAAACAAAAAGGTAACAAGTCAGTGGGGATTATAAGAAAGTGTTGCGATATTTAAATACATAGTGCAAGAATGTAAATCGCGTCCTAATTTGGGAGCCTTGTTGTGCCCGAGGTAGGCCTAGCGACAAGTTGATTTGGAGAACTTATAATGCTAAATGCCTCAATTTATTGAAAAAAAAAATAAGACGAATCCCAAAATGACACTAAATAATAGAAGATAAAAATGTCACTAATGGCCATTGACCTTATTACATTCATAAAACGAAAAGGTAAATTCCTATCTATTTGGTCCCAGAAGGACCTTCCCTAGACTTGGCATCTTTGGCTCCATCGAACAGCTTCACCAGCTCGCGAAGTCCCAACAACAGGTAGGCTCTGGCCAAGTGTCCACCTTCGTTTCCCTCAGCATTCTGGCAGTCCTCGATCCTCTTAAGAAACTTCCTTTCCAGCTCCACTAAACCTCGTTCCAAGTATCATAATCGCTTGTTGGCACTGACAACCATGTCTTTCCATTCTTCAATTCGTTTTTGGTGGGCTTCTCGAATCTCACGGTGCTCACATTCACATTCCCGAATCCTTTTGCGCAGTTGGTTGTATTTGACCTGTGCCTCAGCCCTTTCATCGATGATTTTGTGACCTAGAACAAACCTGGGTTGGCCCAGATCATTGCGATTGTCCTCCAGCCATCCTGAATAGTATGGTGTGCAGCCAATATGGTATCTGTTTGGCTCGATAGTATCTCTCCCCATGATGATCTTGCAATGCCACATATGCTGAGCTTGGCACTTATAAGGACTATCATCAGCTTGGAAGTCGGCCCAGAAATGACTCATCTTGTCGACCCTTGGTATAACCTGTTTCCTACCAGCCTGTCTCATAACCCGGAGAGGGACATAAGGGTAGGATCCTATCAAACCTATTAGTATCAGAAATGGGGCATCCCTGGATCGGACGATGAACTCTTTAGTAGGGAACCACTTGAACATCCATTGTATTTGATCCTCACTTAAATTTTCAAACAACTCTACCCATCCCTTGGCATCCTCTGGCTGAGCAAACATGTTGGAAATGTAGTTCATTCGCCTTGGTCGATGGAAGGCTATATGATCATCCTAGTCTCTACGCTGAATCTTTTGCCGATATTCACCCCTTTGAAGATGCTCCATGAGCCAGAGCTGGACTAGCAAGTTGTAGCCCTCGAAGTGTGGGCTCCTTGTTGACACTTTTCCAAGGCGCGGTATATCTCTGCGATGATCGTAGGCACTATGCTAAATGGTTGTCCACCAGTTCCCTCCATCAAAGTTTTGGTGACCATGGCTAACTTGGTGTGGATCCTTGCTTTCTTCATTGGAAACACTATCATTCCCAATAAGTAGAACATGAAGACAAAGACCCTTCGATGAATATGCCCCAACGATGTAAGGGCGAACTCATCCGGATATGTACGGTAGGATTTGCTGTGACCGTACCTCTCGTACTAATAATCAAAGGGAATGTAGGACTCCTTCAAACATGTCAAGTCTGGATTCTTCTTTAGGCCCATCATTTTGAGAAAACCTCTACCCTTGCGATTTTCCGGCATTAACAAACCAGGGGTCTCCCATGGTATACCAGCCAATCCTCCTATTTCCTCTAGTAGGGGTGTCATCTCAATCTCTCTGAAGCGAAACACAGACCTATTACAATCCCAGAACAGAGTAGCAGCTTCTATAATTTTGTTGTTGGGTTAGACCTCCAGGAGGGAAGGTAGATTTCCTAGGTATTTCTAGACAAGAGTCTGGTCACTGGAATGAAGATCCTCCCACCAACTTAGCAGCCTTGGGTGGATGTTTGTGACCATGCCGAATCTGGGAACTTCGTGCCTCATGTTTCTGCAAGACAAAAGGGTTAAGCCCTTACCCCCACCAGATTTGACTATTAAATACCAATAATTGGACTAAAAGCATTTAGTTCTCCAAATAAATGCACAAAATGTGATAATGTCGTTTGGGTTTTTGGGAAACCCAGTGGACTTTGGATAAGGCTATCTTAAAGAGTCATTATGCGGACAACATAACTGACTCGGCTAGGTTTGACCATGATGCATACACAATTAAACAGAGTACTAGTACCCTTGAGCAAATAACTCAAGAGCGAAAGGCACGAAACCGTCGACTACACCATTGATCGACTAGTTTTACCGCAAAACACCTTTTTCGTATTTAAAGTGTGATAAATCGGAAGACCGCAATTACTCATTATAAGCGTTGCTATGGTATTTGTTTGTCACGAGTGGAATATGATGTTGAAAACATGCATATGCAATTAAAACAAGTCGTCACATATTTGCACGTTCATAAAGTAATAATTACAATAATTTAAAACAGTAATAAAAGAGTGCAGTAAAGGAAAGCAGTGAAAGAAGTAAGAGAAAAAAACAAGAGACAAGTTAGTTTTTGCAGTAGAAGGGGGAATTAAATGCTTCGAGGTATCAAACAAATAAGGCACATAAGAAATGTAAAGTCACAATAATAGCTTGAAATGGTAAAAGCCTAAAAGTATATCCCCAGAAGAGTCGCCATGCTGTCGCGCCGCCTTTTTCTCGCGAAATCGAGTTTAGGACACTTGGGAGGACAACTCGTTCCCCTTCGGGAATTGGGTTTGAATTGGAGAGTCTCCACCTAATGATTAAAGTGCATTAGGACACTAAAAAGGGTTTGTTTTGAGTAACCAGAGATTGAGTAAGGGCTTGAAATTATCCCAAGGGGAGGGTGTTAGGCACCCCTCAGGATCCACTAGTGTTGTTCCTGACCAGACAATTATTGTGACTTTAAGCGCAAATAACACGTAGGCAAATAAAGCTTCAAGTAAGAGGGGGTTTTCACATAATGTTTACAAATAAACAAAGTTGGGAAAAATTAAAAGAAGGCTGAGAGAAACAGTTTGAATTTCCAAGAAACAAAGAAACGAAAAAGAAATAAAGGAAAGGGGGTCCTAGGTTTATAAATAATATGGATCACCCCACCCAATGTCCGGTAATCACTCCTCGATGGGGGTCTACACGTGACATTATCGCGTGGTCATCATATCTATATCTACCCTTTCCCACCCCGTTAAGGTATTAAATGTGGAATGGTCTCGTTTATTTATTGCATGCTATTACCCGCCCCAATCCTATCAGTCCCGGAGATATTTGGGACTACTAATTCTAAAAAGGAAGGGGTATGAGGTTTTTATAGTTTTAAAATGACAAAATTCTAAGGCGACAATCAAAACATATATATAGCAAGCATTGGGAAAGCACATAAACAGGTACGGCTCAAATAGACCTCCTTAAACCAAAGAAAAGCATATGGTTTAGCATGTTTTGCACATATTGATTAGGGTCTGATTATAACTTAAGAAGTTAAAGCAGGCTGCTTTATCACATATTTTCAGATAAGAAGTCCGAATTAGACCTGCCTGCTGGTTGTAATTAATAAAGACTGGTACATTTAAAAACTTTTACCCTAATTCTTGCCTAAGTGTTAGGAGAAACCTATAGGCATGATGTCTACTGGTTTCAGAAACAAGGAGGTAAACTGATTGCAGAAAGGTTGCCAGTTTTAACAGAATAAAACATGTTCTACGATTGATAACACATTACTACTGACAGATTAAACTTAAAACTAGCGAGGCGATTCCGATTTTGATTAGAACCCCTATAGGCATGCTTTCTAAGTGTTTGTTAACTTAAAACTCTATTATAGAAAAGTGCAGAAACATGTTGTCTAGGTGTTGTATTTTATTACGTACGTGATATCTACTTACACTGATTATTAAGGCCTATAATTATGCTTGCCTAATGAGAGAGAAGTATGCAAGAATCAGAAAGGTCCTATAGGAATATTATCTACATGCATGTGCATCCTATAGTCATTGTATCTAGGCAGAAATTCTTATAGACATGTTATCTAAAGATGAGAATGCAGAAGTTCTTATAGTCCCGGTGTCCATATGCGAATGCAGAATTCTATAGGCATGATTTCTATATGTGAGTGCATAGATTTAGAATGAAACTCTTAAAGGCAAGATATCTACATGATATGCAGAAATTCATAAGTAAACTGTTGACAGGATGTAAATGCATAAATTAATAAACCTATAGGCAGGATATCTATGTGAATGCAGAAATTAGTAAACCTATAGGTAGGATATCTATGTGAATGCGGAAATTAGTAAACCTATAGGCAAGTTATCTACCCTTTTCATACATTTATTCCCTCCCCTTTTCACTAGCCGTCCCCAATAATTTATTATATGTTATTACAGCCCCAAATGAATAGGAAAAGCAAAATTACACCAGCAATTAAAGTACAACCAAGGGGAGCCTAATTCAGACTCCATGTCTGAAGTATGAGATGAACCAACTTCAAGAGATCATGAACCAAAGCATTTCTCTCATTTGGATATGTCAGAGTTCCCTAAGAGCCTCATAGGTACTCCGGGAAGTGCTCACACCCAAATGTGTAACCAGATTAGGATATAGTGTAGTGTGGAAGGGCCAGCCCTCAAGTGTCCAAGTTCAGAGGGAACTCAAGGTCCCAAGGCAAGGCTCACAAGAGGGGGGCAGAACTTAGAAGCTAAGAAAGAGTGCGAGTGCAGGAGTGAAATTCTGGAAAAAAAAGGTAAAGGGAAGAGGGGATAACTTGAAATCAGTGCCTAGAGGGGTGTAGGGGAGTAGGGAATTTGCAAGAACACAAGAAAAGCAGACTGATGGGCATACTTAGCAATGGGATATGCTGGCACACCCTCCAGCCTGTTAGAGGTTAGGACCTCACGGATTCAGAACTTAGGTCATGGGCAACAACTCATGTTGCCATGCCCTAAGTCACCACTTACAAACAGATAGGGGTAATGGGGTAGGGAGCAAAGATTCCCAGTAGCAACAGGAAGTAGAGCATAGGCATGTTAAGTTAAATATTGAACTCTACATAAGCAGTAAAGTAACCATGGATATAAAAACTTTAAGTAAACACATTGGGGATGCTGCAACTAAAATTAAGACATACCAGTTTCAGAGAAAACAAACAAAGAGAAAGCAGTAGTCTTGTAAAGCCAAAGTGTAAACGAGCAATCAGAATGCTATGAGTTTAGAAGAGAATTGTGAAGTCTGAAGTGTAAAAGAATTGAATTGAAGGTGTCCCAAAGTGCAGAAGGGCCGTGCCCTTTTATAGTGCAGAACGCAAGTAAAAATAGGTGAGAAAATAGTTTGGAAATCAATAACACAAGGTCTCCCTTTAATTAAGGGATTCTGATTTCAAACGGGCAAAATAATTAAGGAAAGGGGTCAATCAAAACTTTTCCAGAGCAGTACAAGAGGGGTAAATACATAGAGGTTTATTTAAGGACAAAGTCTTGATAGTACATGATTTGTGCAAATAAAGAAAGGAAATCAGTTAACAGCTAGTAAATCAGAAATTGAGGATTTTGTATGAATGAACCAGGTCAGAAAAATGGGAAGGATTTCGGCTTAAGGAATCAGAATTGTGTGCAAACAAAAGAAGTTCACACTTAGTTCATAGACCTAGAAATAAGTCTGAAAGAGTAAAGGGTCCTCAAACAGAACCCTAGTTTGATCATATGACCAAACTCAGATGAAACCCCCAAATTCCAGGGTTTCCGACTCTAGTCGAATACAGAGATGAGGGGGCAACAGGCTCCGAGATTTCTTTTTCAAAATTTCATGAGAAGACAAGGAAATACAAATAACATTCAAAGCAGTGTAGGAGCATAATGAGATAATAGTCACAACAGTAAAAGAAACGTGTTTAAGAAAACCTTTTAGAAGGGACTTAAACAGGGTTCAGAAGAAGAAAAAGCAATAACACTTAGGAACACAATAGGAGATATAGCAGAAGAAAGTACTTTTCAGAAGGAACTTAGCCAAGGTTCAGAAGAGAAAAGAGGTGGTATAACACTTAAGAAAACCGTAGAAGAAACATGTTTAAAGAGGTCTTTTAGAAGAACACGGACAAAGTTCACTAGAAGGAAAACAAAACTTAAGAACTCAGTAGGAATACATACAGTAGAAGAACACAAAAATACCGGAAAAACATAGCAAAAGATCATATAGAAAAATACAGCAAGATAAACATGCGAGCATGGTACAAAGCACAGTAGAAAAACAAAGAACAGAAGAACATGTATAGCATAAGAAAGCAGTAGAAGCACATGCATGACAAATATACACAAAGAAAGGAAAAGAAGAGTCGGAGAAACATTTTATGCTTTTTCAGAAACCCTAAATCGGAAAGAAATAATTTTTGAAAGAAAAATTGGGGAAAACGTATAAAAACTCAAGTAGAGCACAATTATAGAATAGATCTAAGAAAAAATTAGAGAAAGACTCGAAGGGTTAGGGTTTCAGAAGAACCCTAGAATGAGAAAGGCTTTGAAAAGGTCTCTGATCTGAGTCGGAGAAGTCAGAAACAGGCTCATAAGACCAGGATACGCCGGAGCAAAGGCGGAGATGGCCATAGAACCTTGAATTGGCGGAGATCTGGACGAAAACCTTCGTGGTCAGACCTCAAATCTTCAAGGGCCAAGTGTATAAGAGCAAAAGGAGGTGAGTATAAGGTTTCCATGGCCTGAGAAGCCATGGATTCCAGTGGGTTTTGAGGTGAGGATGATGAGAGGCTGCTAGGGTTAGGGGAAGGTTCGAGAGAGTTTGAGAGATGAGAGGATTCAGATGCGGCGATTTGTGAGAAATGGGATAGGGTTGGGGGGTGTTTGGGAATTAAAAACAGGAAGGGGGAAATTCTGGTCGTTGATCAAAATGATCAACAACCTGGATCAAAAGGGGAAATCGGGTGGGTTGGATAAGAGGGTTAGGGGCGGGTTGTTTTAGGAATTGGGCTGTCCCATTTGAATTTGAAATTGGGGTTAATTGGGGCTGATTTTAGGCTAAAATTGAAATAAAATAGGGCTAGTATTTAAATAGCCATTTTCTCCCTTTTATTTTACAAAAAATAGTAAAATAATTTTTGAAAACGAATTGAAAGTACTAAGTTAATTAATAATGTATAAATATTAAATTAAAAATACTAGAATCAATTTTGTAATTATAAACGTAATTGAATCTTAAGATAGGCTAAAATTGCAAATATATGCAATTTAGCTTTAAAAATACTAAATAAACTTGTAAAAATACGTAAAAATTACCTTAGCTATGTTTTGGTATAAGTATGAGAATAAAATAAATTATTCACCAAAATAATAATTTTGGGAATAATTATTAGTTTTTGTACTGCAAAATAGGGCAATAACTTGATTTAAAAATCTTTTAAAATTAGGAAAAATACTAAAACGTTTGGATATACTTATGTATGCATACATAGGATATTTTGAAAGTATTTTATATATATAAAATATAGAGGAAAAAATTGGGTATCAACAGCGAGATGTATGAAATGGGATTGAGTTGCACGCCTGAAACGAGATATATGAAATGGGATCGGGTTGCACGCCTGCAACAAGATGTGAAATAAAAGTGAATTCTACATTTGTTTTCCTTATTCTTGTTAGTAGTTGGATTTTGGTTTCTTTATATTCTCTTGATTTTCTGTTGTTATCTGTTATTCCCCGAAGCATGTTTCCCCTGCCCAATTTTAATTCTAATTATCTGCTTCTATTTTAGCTGTTTATGATATAACTGCACAGATTTATTTGGTAGTTTGGTCCTAGCCTCATCACTACTTTGCTGAGGTTATGCTAGACACTTACCAGCACATGGGGTCGGTTGTGCTGATACTACACTCTGCACTCTTTTGTGCAGATCCCTGTTTTGTAGACTTCGAACCGCAGTAAGGTTGCTGCCTCCAGTCCAGTAGGCGATCCGAGGTAGTCCTGTAGGTGTCCGCGGGCCTTGGAGTCACCTCCTATCTTTCCTTTATCTTGTTTCCTTTACTTATTTCAGAAACAGTGTATCTTTTATCTTTCAGATTTTGTATATAGTATTCTTAGACCGTCTATGTAACTGTGACACCAAATTCTGGGTAGAGTTGTATTTAGACTTCCGCAGTTTGTATTAAGATTAATTATCAAATTTTGGTCTTCCGCTTAATTATTTCCGCTATTTGTATGATATCTACTCATCACTGATAATGATTTAAAACTGGAAAAAGTTAAGTAATTAGAATAATTTGGCTTGCCTAGCTTTCACCAGTAGGCGCCATCACGACTCTCGAGGGTGGAAAATCCAGGTTGTGACACAAGGCAACAGATTATATGGTGACATTCTTAATAAATGCAGGTTGTTAATGCACCAGCAGAAAGAGATAACCCTCCAACATGCATTCAGGCACGGGAAAATACAGCTCATCAAATGGCAAAGAAGGCTGTTGATCTAACAAAAGGGATAAAACTTTTTGTTGAACCACCATCTTATGTAAAATGTCTTGTGGAACGTGAACTAGTAGAACACTTTGTTTTTGTAAAGTTTCTATCTTATGATGCTTGCAACACCCTAGCAAGCTTAGGCAATCAAAGTGTCCTTAGCGACACCAAATATGAATGTCATACCTAGGGAGTATGAAGGAAAGCAACCTTGTTGGCCACCTCCCCAATCCTCTCAAGGATCTCAAAAAGTCCGATATACCTATGGCTCAACTTGCCCATCTTGCCAATCCTCATCACACCCTTTATGGGTAAAATACAGAGCAAGACTCGCTCTCCAACCATGAATGCAACATCACAAACCTTCCAATCCGCATAACTATTCTATCTAGATTGAGCTATACAAAGCCGATCCTTGATCATCTTGACCTTCTCCAAAGCATCTCGAACCAGATTCGTGCCTATTAACTTAGCCTCTCCTAGATCCAACCACCCAACTATAGAACGATACCCTTTACCATATAGAACCTCATATAGAGCCATCTAAATACTCAACTGGTAGTTTTTGTTGTAGGAAAACTCAGCAAGTGGCAAGAACTGATCCCAAGCGCCCCCGAAATCTATAACATAGGCGCGAAACATATCCTGCAATAGCTGAATAGTGCACTCGGACTATCCGTCCATCTAAGGGTGAGATGTTGTACTCAACTCAACCCGTGTGCCTAGCTCACGCTGTACAATCTTCTAGAAACATGATGTGAACTGCGTACCCCGGTTAGAGATGATGGATACTGGTGTGCAATAAAGTTGGACAATCTCACAAATATATACCTGAGCCAGTTGCTCTGATTAATAGGTAGTCAGTACCAGAATGAAATGAGGCAACTTGGTCAACATGTCCACAATCACCCATACCGCGTCAAATTTCTTTAGAGTCCGTGGGAGCCCAACAATGAATTCCATAGTGACACGCTCCCATTTCCAATATGGAATCTCAAGCCGCTGAGGTAAGCCACCCGGTTGCTAATGCTTATACTTCAACTCCTGACAATTTAGGCACCAAGCTACATAATTCACTATGTCTCTCTTCATCATTCTCCACCAATAGTGATGCCTTAAGTCTTGATACATCTTAGAGGCACCCGGATGAATGGAGTACCACGAACTGTGGGACTGCTGAACAATCAAGTCATGCAACACTCAACATTGGGAACATATAATTGGTCCTGCATCCGCAACACTCCGTCGTCCCTAATATTAACCTCCTTGTCATCGCCATGCTAAATCGTGTCCTTGAGAACAAGCAAATGGGGGTCGTCATACTGATGCTCTCTGATACGGGCATATAGAGAAGACCAAGAAACCATGCAGGCAATAACTCGAATAGGCTCTGAAACATCTAATCTAAAAAACTAGTTGGGTAAGGCATGAACATCTCATGCTAATGGCATCTATGCTGCCGGTAGATACGCTAAACTACCTAATCTCTCCGTCTGTTGACTCAAGGCATCGACCACCACATTGGCCTTCTCGGGATGATATAGAATGGTGATATCATAGTCCTTATGTAACTCTAACCACCTCCGCTAATGGAAGTTAAGATCCTTCTATTTTAACAGATGTTGTAGACTATAGTGGTCGGTAAAGACCTCACAAGGGACACCGTTCAAATAATGCCACCAGATATTCAATGCATGAAAAATGGATGCCATCTCCAAGTCATGGACTGGATAATTCTTCTCATGGGTCTTTAGCTGTCGAGACGCGTAGGCAATCACCCTACCGTCTTTCATCAACATCGCACCAAGGCAAACATGTGACACATCACAATACACAGTATAACACCCCGAGCCCGTAGGAAACACCAACATTGGGGTTGTAGTCAATGCAGTCTTGAGATTTTGAAAGCTCCCCTCACACTCCTCGATCCATATGAAAGAAGCACCCTTCTGGGTCAATCTGATCCTAGGTGCAACAAAATAAGAGAAATCCTCTATGATACGAAAATAATACTCGGCCAATCCAAGGAAACTCCGAATCTCACTAGCTAAAGATGGTCTAGACCAACTCTGCACCACCTCAATCTTCTTTGGATATACTTTGATCCCATAACTAGACACCACATGACCAAAAAACACCACTAAATCAAGCCAGAATTAATACATTGAGAATTTTGCATACAACTTCTTCTCTCTCAAGGTTTGGACCACAATCCTCAAATATTTCTCATGATCTTCCAAACTACGGGAGTAGACCAAGATGTCATAAATAAACACAATGATGAATGAATCAGGATAAGGTGAGATTACACTGTTTGAATCATGATAAGGTCAGCCCAAATGACATCACGAGGATCTCGTCGTGACAATACGAGTCCTAAAGGCACTCTTTGGAATATTCGAATCTTTAGCTGATGATAACCTGACCAAAAATCAATCTTCGAGAACACTCTGGCACTTTGTAGCTGATCAAGTAATTCATCAATGCGTGGAAATGGATACATGTACTTGTAAAACCCCAGAAAATTTTGCTAAGTAATTTAAGATTTCGTGGTTCCAAGGTAGGCTAATTATTTTATTTTGTGTGCAAATGAGGATTCATGATATAGTGGATATCAATTGGATATGTTAATAAGCGTATAAGTCTAAGACAAGTTAGAAAATTACATGATAGACTAAAATTCCAAATGAGTACGCACAAGACCACACTTTGGACGAGAATATCTACAGATATATAAGGTTTTAGATGACCCACAACCTATCAAATGAATGTCCTTTGATTCTAGTTTCTAACTCTTCAAACCGTTTATCATTTGGCCTTTCCTACAAGAAGTTATGACCAAATTACCAAAGGCTGGCGGAGGACTGCGCGGATGCGAAACATCCGAGGCAGCATCCAAAAGAGGAGCTGGCAATGAAGTGATGCCAAAGAATCTGGGTCAGCATCCGAGCTCCTGAGAGGAGTGAAGTGGGGATGCAAAGCATCCGAGGCAGCATATGAAATCTGGGCTTATAAACACAATTTCGGGATTCATTTTCTCCCTTTTCTTTTGGACGACTCTTTGGGTCTTCCTCCACTCTCTCAAGACCTCCACCCTCTCTCATCTTCAAGGTAAGTAATCTCCATTAACTTGGTGTAAAATTCCATCATTCCTACACTAGTATTGATGAAATCTACTCATGAAACACATAGATAGTCAAGAAATTCCTTCAAGAACTCAAAGGAGGGTTTGCAAGATTTCTTCCAAAAGGTAAATACTACACCCTTAGACTTACATATATGGTTATATTATGGGAATATGAGTATGAATTAAGTATTTGAACTCTTGATGTGGTGATTGGAAGCCATAAGTTCCCAATATAAATACATAATTATGGTAGAGATTGAAAGGTGATTATTTGATAAGATTTGTTGGTTTGGTGTGAATGGATGGTCATACATATGTTGTTGGAAGTTATAAATTGGTTAGGAATGATGGTGGAATAAATTGTTGGTTAATAGTGATAGTTGGATGAACCAATACTATAATTATGAGGTGTAAAGATCTATACCTACAAGACGTTTGATAATATGCCTAAATGGCATAAGTTATGGAATTTATTACTAATATTGGCCCTATTGAATGTTGTATTGTAGATTGTAGTTGCTTAATTGTATTGGATCATTGTAGTATCATTAAGGGGAAAATTTTAGGTATGTATGGCTAAAACCCCGTCTCTTAGAAATTGAGCTTCCATGGTGCCCGTGTAAATGTTGTAAGTTCGAAATGTGATTGATGCAGTACTTGTTATGTTAAGTGAATTATTTTTGTGAAAATGTATGTGGTAGGTACTTCTTCATATGTTTAATGTGTTATTCTTTGTAAATGGAGGATGTGTGGAGAACATGATCTATGTGCTAAATGCCTAAATTTCATGCCAAGGTTACTTTGGGACTAATTTGCCAAACTTGACGAATTCCTCTCTATGCTTTTTATTTAAATTGCCTTTGTATGCGCCTATGATCTTAAGTGGCAAAGTAAATATTGAAAATGGGAACAATGTGAAACGTGAATTATGGAATATGGAAATTGTGGCCCCAAGTGCCGGTAAACTAATACATGTGTAATCAAAGATTTGAGTGAGAGGAATAATGGAAAATGTTAATGTCTCGGGGAGGCGACTTAGCCGATCGGGTCGTGATCGGACGCCATGATATATACACATCATGGTAATGTATTGATGATTGAAACTGGAAAGTGTGAATGAAATAATGGTAACGTCTCCGGGAGACGGCTTAGCCGATGGGGCCATGATCGGACTCCGCTCAAAGAAGCGGTGGCCAAGTGAATAATGATGCAGCAATGTGGGATGCTCCAATCTAAAAATTCAGAAACTATGTGAAAATCATGTTAACCTCCTTATATTGTTGACATGGTGCTTATTTGAAACTTGGTTGTCTTTATGATTTCCTCTTTAATATTCTATGAAAGTTCTTTCTAACTAGATGGTATTTAGTTATATATACTAGTGCTATTCGATGGCACTAACGTCCATTTTGCCGGGGCGCTATGTCTTTAAATGGATGTAGGTGGTTTCTATAGCAGGCAGTGTTGTCGCAGCTAGTGCCACATCATCCTTTCACCTGACTTGGTGAGCCCCACTTTGTTTCGGGGTCTTGTTTCATCTGTTTATCATGTACATTGTATTTGAGGTATAGCCGGAGCCTTGTTGTCGGCATTTCCATATAAATCTTCAGTTTTACTTAGAGGCTACATAGACAGGTGGGAGGTGTTTGGTATCAGGAATTAAATTGGAAATATTGGTATTTGGCAAATATATTTTCATTCATATCTATAAAAATTGTCATATTTTGGATATTATGGTTGAAACTACTAATGGAACCAAAGTTAAAGTTGTTAATGAAATATTTTTAGAGTTTGAATAATGGAGTATATGTCCTCTTTATTCAAGGATGACTTTGGGTAGAATGAAATCTAACAGGCTTGCTCAGTCGGGTTTACTCAGTTGAGAGCCGGTCGCGCTCCTCGGTTTTGGGGCATTACAAACTTGGTATCAGAGCCTAAGGTTTTAAAGTATACTAGGATGTCTCGGAGCAGTGTCTAGTAGAGTCCTTATTATCGTGTGTTGTCGACCACATCTATAAGTTGGAGGCTACATGGACATTTTAGGAATGTTACCCTTCTTCAACACTCCAGATCGTGCGATAGAGCTTGACTATGAGATTTCTTCTAACACGTGCTTTAAGGTTCAAGGTAAGTTTAAATGATATTTCGTCTATTCCAAGTAATGTTGTCATATAACATGACAAATGAGCAAAGGCCTGAATATTAAGAGGATGGCACATGTATCATGTTGAACGAGTGGTACGAATATATGAGATACGTACATAGTACTAAAATCATACTTTATTCGAGAAAAGTGTTAAAATGATTACCACCTACAAAGAAACATTGGATTGATAAGTGATATGTAAGCTTGAATAGCACATGTGGGTAGTGTGAGAAGTATGTAAATGATCCTAAGGTGTGAAAGAAAATTGGTTATATAAGCACGCGATATATGAGAGACATGACCAGGAGATTAATGATGAGAGTGTAAGTCTCTCCTAGGAGACAAGAAGTTATGAAAGGAGAGTCAATTTATCCCACAATGAGAAGACCCCTGTACTAGGAACTTTACAAAAATCAAGAAGTGTACGAAGTGATATTGCACTCCTAAAGGATATTGACATGAGGAATTGGAATCCCAAGCCCGTGTGGATGAATAAGAGTAGAGAACTTATGAGGTTAATACCATGGTGACTTAAATATCCCTAATAGTCGAACATATATATGAGGGATAGAGATATGAGATATATGTTATTCAAGTTATTAAATTCAAGACCTGTGTCGAAATTTGGGACATTCGCCCCAAGTGGGGTTAGGAAGGGCCATAGTAAGGCCAATTAAATACAATGAAACAATAGTAAGACCATGTAGCTATGATGTTTGAATATTTTGTTGAAGACATATGTAGTCTCGAAAAGTGGTAATGGATAATGTTATTCTCTAAAAGGATATGCTAATGATAGACCACTAGTACCCCAAAAAAGGTGGAAAGTTAAGGAAGGTAAATTGTTCATAGAGGGCAATGTGAATGATAAGGTCAAAGATCCTATAAACTAAGAGTATATTTGTAAAGGGATTTTATACTTGTTAGAGGGTCAGGAACAATGGAACCCAAGGAAGTACTATAGATCAAATGTTGAAGGTTGCGAGATTTTAGAATGGGTTAATCATAGATCTGTGATTTAACAAAAGTACCAAGGTGTTAAGAAAGGTGGAACAAGTGGGAGAAATATATGTGATACTATAATAACCCAAGAGGGTATTTGGTCTTGATGGAGAGCCTCTAGAGAATTTTACAAGTAAAAAAGTATTAAGTGATATGACGATGAACACACTTTCCCACAGATATCCTAACAAGAGTTAAGAAGTGAGTTGGATGAAAAAAAAATTAAGGAAAAAGACCACGTAACATGTGGAAAAGTGCATGGCTATTCACTATCTAGGAATAATGAGGCGAGAAGAAATGGGAAGAATCTATAAATAGAGATGTCCATGGTTATCGCAAAATAGTTCATATCAGAATTGTGGACTCGCCCGGAGCACAAGTGTTAATAGAGGGTATAAAGGACTAACCATAATGCTACCGACTTGGGTGACATTGAATGGTAACTAAAGGAGCTAGAGATTGTTCATGTCTACATATAATGGAAAGTGAGACTACTGGTGGTGAAGTTGTGATATGATAAACTGATTAAACCAGGCACAATGATATTACATGTTCACAGGAGGTAGACAAGTGTGTGGAAAAATAAGGCCATCAATTATACACTATGAGCAAAATAGAATGGGATGAATATTCCAGTTAGAAAGAAAAGATGGTACCAGCATATTGTTCGGGCCAGTGGTGATTTCTGAATTAAATATGTATGAAAGGTGTTGATATGTGTTTTGGGAAGTGTTGAACATTAAAGAGAGATCATGAGAATGTTCACAAGGGAAAGCGGAGTGGATTCTTAAATCCTATAAGGCACACACGGAGAAAAGAGGTTGACCAGGAAAGGTTCGAGCACAATGTTACATTAGATTTGATGCAATGTCGTGCATGTTGATGATATTAAGGTGTGTGCACATGCTAGAAGATGTTATTTCTTTGAAATAGAAGATTCTATAAGAAAACTCATTTAGTAACGTCTTTTGTTGAGAATTTGGAACAGTTAGTTGCAAGTGTTCATAGAAGATTGTAACCGTATCAGGGAAATTATTGTAGAACTCAATTCGTGGGAGGTCTTATGTACGAGAAATATGATAAAGATGTTCCAATAATGATGCAACATGTTAAGGTGAAAGTTTATGCCTCTGGGCAACTCAAGAATCATGGAAAGAACTATGCATCACATGACTTAGAGCTTACGGCAGTAGTGTTTGCACTAAAGATTTGACGACATTATTTGTATGGGGTCCACATGGATGTATTTACTGACCACAAGAGCTTTCAATACATTTTCAAACAAAAGGAGTTGAATCTGAGGTAGATAAGATGACTTGAGTTACTCAAAGACCACGACCTCGATATTTAATATCACTCGGGAAAAGCCCAACATCATGGCATATGCTCTTAGCTGGAAATCTATGGATAGTTTATCTCACTTGGAGGTATGTTGAAGGCCGTTGATCAGGGAGGTTCACTAGTTGGCTACTTTGGGAGTTCGTCTTGCGAACTCTAGTGAAGGTGGGGAAATTATGCAAAACAAGGTTGAATCGTCACTTGTGGCAGAAGTGAAAGAGAAGTAATACAACGATCCATTATTGGTACAGCTGAAGGAGGGAATTAATAAACCCAGGACCACAACTTTTTCTTTTGGCATTAATAATGTTACCCTACGGTGCCAAGGGCTCCTATGTGTTCCAGATAGTGATAGTGTTCAGGAAAGGATTTTGGCAAAAGCTCACACTTCTAGGTATTTCGTACACCCAGGTTCTACAAAATTGTATCATGATCTCAAAGAAGTTCATTGGTGGAATAACATGAAAAGGGATGTGGCGGACTTTGTGGAAAAATGTCCGAACTGTCAGCAAGTGAAGGCTAAACATCAAAGGCCTGGAAGAATGTTACAAAGAATAGAAATTCCAATGTGGAAATGGGAAATGATCAATATGGATTTTGTGGTAGGATTACCGCGCACTCTATGCAAGTTTGACTCAATTTGGGTGATTGTGGACCGACTCACGAAATTTGCGCACTTCTTGATAGTTAAATCTACCGACACAACAGAACAATATGCTCAACTTTATATCAAAAAAATAGCCAGGTTGTCTGGCACTCCAATCTCAATCATTTCAGATCGAGGGGCTCAATTCATGGCAAACTTTTGGAAGAAATTTCAGCAAGGTTTGGGTACTCAAGTAAATCTTAGTACATCCTTCCATCCACAAACTCATGGGCAAGCAGAGTGGATCATTCAGACGCTTGAGGATATGTTGCGTGCTTGTGTTCTTGATTTCAAAGGTAGTTGGGATGACCATTTACCCCTCATAGAGTTTGCTTATAATAACAACTTTCATGCTAGTATTAATATGGCACCATTCGAAGCATTATATGGTAGGAGATGTGGATCTTCCATTGGTGGTACGAGGTTGGAGAAGCTAAATTGATAGGTCCAGACCTTGTGTATCAGGCTATGGAGAAGGTTAAGGTCATTAAGGAGCGGTTGAAAAACTGCTCAAAGTCTCCAAAAGTCTTATTCAGACATTCGTCGCAGAGATTTGTAGTTCAAAGAAGATGATTGGGTATTTTTGAAGGTTTCCCCCATGAAGGGCATCATGCGATTCAGGAAGAAAGGGAAATTAAGTCCGAGGTATGTCGGACCATACAGAATCATTCAGAGGATCGGTGTGGTGGCATACAAGCTCGAGTTACCGTCCAAGATATCATTGGTACACCCAATATTCCATGTGTCTATGTTAAAAAAGGTAGTGGGAAACCCGTACGGTATTGTGCCAGTTGAGACTATTTAGGGTAATGAAGAATTATCATACGAAGAAACTCCAGTTGCCATCCTTGATAGGCAAGTCCGAAAGTTAAGAAATAAAGAAATTGCCTCCGTAAAAGTGTTATGGCAAAACCAGCAATTGAGAAAGCCACTTGGGAAGCTGAGGAAGAAATGAAAAGGAAGTACCCCCGTTTGTTTGAATAGCAATAAAGTAGTTCTATGAAGTTGTATCACATGGTTAGTTGATGATAATAGTGTTTATTTTCTAGAAATGCATTGCTTATGGGGCCACGGTTGGCATCATTTTATATTATGTTGCATCTTTGGATTATGTATATGTTGATAGGATGTGTTTTTGGGATACACTGACCGGTGGATAGGCCTAGTTACAAGGGAAACTCTGCCGAAATTTCTGAAATATTTGGGAGTTAGTCAAAATTTGGGAGTTAAAGATATGTGAGAAAAGAGATAAGTTATGCTAAGTATATGCGAATTGACTCCAATTATCATTCGAGGATAAATGAACCTAAGCGAGGTTTCTTGTAAAGCCCCTAAAAATTTTGCTAAGTAATTTAAGATTTCGTGGTGCCAAGGTAGGTTAATTATTTTATTTTGTGTGCAAATGAGGATTCATGATATAATGAATATCAATTGGATATGTTAATAAGCGTATAAGTCTAAGCCAAGTTGGAAAATTACATGATAGACTAAAATTTCAAATGAGTACGCACAAGACCACACTTTGGACGAGAATATCTACAGATATATATATGGTTTTAGATGATTCACAGCATATCAAATGAAAGGCCTTTGAGTCTAGTTTCTAACTCTTCAAACCGTTCATCATTTGGACTTTGCTACAAGAAGTTATGACCAAATTACCAAAGGCTGGCAGAGGACTGCGCGGATGCGAAGCATCCGAGGCAGTATCCAAAAAGAGGAGCTGGCAGTGAAGTGCTGCCAAAGAATCCGGGTCAACATCCGAGCTCCTGAGAGGAGTGAAGTGGGGCGAAGCATCCAAGGCAGCATCCGAAATCTGGGCTTATAAACACAATATCGGGATTCATTTTCTCCCATTTCTTTTGGACGACGCTTAGGGACTTCCTCCACTCTTTCAAGACCTCCAACCCATCTCATATTCAAGATAAGTAATATCCATTAACTTGGTGTAAAATTCCATCATTCCTACACTAGTATTGATGAAATCTGCTCATGAAACACAGATCATCAAGAAATTCCTTCAAGAACTAAAAGGAGGGTTTGCAAGATTTCTTCCAAAAGGTAAATCCTACACCCTTAGATTTACATATATGATAATATTATGGGAATATGAGTATGAATTAATTATTTTAACTCTTGGTGTGGTGGTTGGAAGCCATAAGTGTCACGACCCGAATCAGAGGGCCGCGACGGGCACCCGGTGCTTTACTCGATCGAGTACCAATGTAATATATATTTCTTATCATACTATCATGAGTAAATGACCCAGAAAACCGGTCATGAGACAACAAGAAAAAACCATAAGGGAATACTCAACATATGAAGACCCAAAATGATATACAAACTTATATATGTGACATACGGGCCTATAAGGCTGACATGACCATTTGTAAACTCAAAACATAGGCCTACAAGGCCATACAAGTGTCCCTACACCTGACATCTGTCTATAAGCCTCTAAGAGTACATAAAATCATAAAGATCGGGACAGGGCCCCGCCATACCAATCAATACATATCCAAAGCATACTGACCAACTAGGCAACTCCGGAGCAAGTAGAGTGCACCAACACCTTCGCTGAGCTGATAGCCTACTAGGAGGACTGTCAACCTATCAATCGGGACCTGCGGGCATGACACGCAGCATCCCCAGGCAAAAGGGATGTCAGTATGAATAAAGTACCGAGTATGTAAGGTAGGAAAGCATAAAAAAGAACAGTAATGTAAAGAGGGATAGAGGAGATACAACCTGTAACATCTGAGTGCCTCTAGGGGCTACTGACATGAAATGCATAATACATATATATACATGAACTTTTTTTAAAACATTAGCCTCTGTTGGCATCATCATCATCATATCGTACCCGGCCTCAAAGAGGACTCGGTAAAAACGTACCCAACCATCATAAGGCTCGGTAGAATTGTACCCAGCCACGTGGAGCTCGATAAACCCAACTGATCAGTGGTTGCACAATACGTTCCATACCCGACCGACTATAGCAAGTCTCGGTAGAGTAAAATAGATACATATATATAATGCATGCTCGACTCATGGAATCATGTTCTAACCCTTTCGGAGTGATATAAGGTCATTGCACCTTCGATTAACATTATGAAATCCTACCATCAATATGAACCTTAGTGGGATTTAACGATCATACACACTTGTTTAGAATAACTTTATAAAGAAAGAACAACATGGACAACCTTAGTTTCTACGAGTAGATCCGTTATGAATTACCGTACCGTTTATGTTCATGTCACTTTAGATCATGCCAAAATAAAGAAGTAAGTTCCTTAACATACCTTGTATATTCTTCCTAACCTCAAGCTATGCTATTTCACGACTCCTTAGTCTACAATAAGAGAAATGACACTCTCGTTATAGTTTAAGCGTCGTAACTATTATGTATCGACCAAAACCTATTTTACAATGAAACGGACAGAACCTCCCATATATATATGACTTCACACTAGTCAAAACAATCACAAACAGCCCAACATACCCCTATCACTTCATACACAACACGACAACCATAATAGTGTCAACCAACCCGAAAATGTTACAACGAATGACCAACAAACAACCTTGCCATTATGTGGTGTTTCTCCACAACCTTCCTCCTCTCAACTCCATAAAAATAGTAGTAAAAGAGACAACCCAATACCAACACGAAACAGCCCAAAAATATTCCCACAAGTTCATCAACTCAAAAATTATTTTTCAGTTTACTTAAACACGTTTCGACTTGTCTTTTCTTTCAAATTGGGAAATACAACCAAAAGTACATCATTATACCTCTTATCCAATAAACCAGCCATGAATTCAACTTAAAAATAAGTTTAAAACCAGCCAACCATTACACAAGAACAAACAACATACCATTCTTTCGAAACTAGCTAGGTCTTTTCTTTACGATCGAGTTACAACTCGCAAATGCATAGATAATGGCAGGAGAAGCATAAACTTACCTTGTACTCAGTATAACCCACGAAACCTGGTCATTTTTCATCAAAAATAAGTTCCTCAACACGGCTACAAGAAGGAGAAAGAGAAACTAGCAAGATGTCCGGACTTTTCAGCACTAGAATCGCGTCGTAACACCCGGAATACCCTAGGGTTTGTGTGGGATTTTTGGGGAGGAGTTGCAGGGGTTAAATTAGGTTTTCTTAATCTGAAAGATAGGTGAAATAACTGAGTTTATAATCCCTTAAAATTCCCTTCTTGACCAACTTAGTTGAGGCCTCTCTTTTTGGCAAGTAGGTGATGCACCTACTTGTCACCTGCTAGCTGCGCGGTCTCGCGAAAATGCGAATATCTCTATACTCCGAGATCGTATTGATAAACGGTTTAATGAGTTGAAAACCAGACTCATAGATATTAAATTCCATATGTAGATCATCCCTTGATTCAAAGTATGTTGGGAGAAAGCTCAGCTACATTTAACCTAAGTTTCAACTCATTTTTGAATGTAACTTGTGATGACCTTTTCCAACTTTTGTTCCATAACTTCCTTGACTTAAAAACATAACACACGACTATAATATGACTATAATAACTCATAACATAACCTCATAATCATGTTAATCACCCTTGTCTCACCCCAAAAGTATAGGTTATAACATTCCAAACTTGTCGACATTCGACGAAAGTTATTTTCTTTAATTCATTTAGCGCCTAAGCTTTCCAACCCTTTTAGTACTCGTTATTCATGATCATAAAGATTTGTAACCTCCATTATAAAAGGGTTAACTTACTTTACGTACTTTCAAAGTTTATCTCATTTCTGAGCTTACATCAATTGACTTACGGATACTCTAACATACGAAAACATAGGGTGTAACATCATTCCCCCCTTTGGAACATTCGTCCTCGAATATAGGCAACTATTCTTTGAATAAATCTAAAGTCTAGGGTATTCACCTTTTAGTCCTCCTTCTCATACCACGACTTGTGGTCGAACCCCTTCCAATCTCGTAACTGTTGCTCCTTTTTGTCATGCAGCCTGTACGACTTTTTCATTGTATGTGTGCCTATGCAACTTTTTTTTTCTCCAGCTTTTATCCAATCTCTAGGTAGCACGTTGTAAACATATACAAAGCTTGATATGTTGTCCGTCTGGGCATCTATAGGTATACTGAAGTTCTTCACTCGGTACTTTGTTAAACTTACGACTTTGCTATATCTTGTTTCATAGCCTCTGTTATCTATGCTTATGGCTTTAATACAACTAGGTAGGTCATATTATATAATAACTCTTACTTCGGTTTACTATTACCGAGGTCTGCCACCGAACTCCAGGTTACTCTCTCACTTCTTATCCTATATGTATAATCCTTATTACTGTTCATCTAAAGAATGACATCATAATCTCCTCTCATACTTTGGAATCTTTATCCATCTATTATTGATTTACCTTAATGTTAATCTATGATCCACCACTGATAACTTGAAATCTCTTACGTAATATATTGCCACAAGTCTCACGTCTCATCGGGGAACATTTGAAGTGGTTTTCCTAATCCACCTAGGGACAATACTATACTTCAATAACCGTATTTCATAGCATCCCAATGTGATTCGTCTTATGGGGGTATCCTAGTCCCGTGCCATCCATGAAATCTCTTCTCTTTGAATCATTACTCAAATGAAGGCCTATATATCATCCTTTTATAATTTACCACTATTACATCCTTACATTACGACCAGAGGAGCATTCCATCTCTTCTAAATGCTCCTAGTCTTAGACTCCTCCGTGTTAATTCAAGCTATACTGAGCCTTTTATAACATATATAAACCATCAACTCTCTTGTTTGATGGGCTTAATACCGAGGTCTTACCTATTCTTATCAGCTTCTAACTTACCTTTTTCACCCTTACTCACATCTACCCAAAATCTTTTCACTCTACTATACTTTCGCTTGCGACCTACACATATTTATTTATTCTACTCAGAACTTTCCTTTAACTTGATAGCACCTTAGATTCCCTTTTGCGCATTCTCAACTGTCTTTAAATGTAAATAATTACTTTTTTGGTCGTTCTGCCACTTGCTACATGGATACTTGGCTTATCATAGTGCCCACGAACACTAGAATTCCCTGTAACTCGTATGCTCTCAAGTATCACCTTTGATGTTTTTTTCCTTTTTTTCTGTTCATTAGCCATGATAGGTGCCAGTTTCTTATGTTGTGCATGCAATATTATAGTGAGACTGCTGTTACAAGATCAAAGATCATTTCATTTTTAGGTCACTATGCTTAGGTGGAAACCTTCTTCCTTATTTCCTCAGCTAGTCTTTCGTGGTAGTACTTAGGAGACCTTTTGGATCTTGTAAAGTTGTGATCTTGTTATACTGTATACTCGAAGGAATTTTTGATATTCTTATTCTCCTACAAACATCCTTACTTACATACCTCTGTGCCGTTGTGCTCGTAGGATTACTTGTAAAATCAGATTTTGATTATCTCCTTAGTGGCACCCTCTATTATTCTCGTAATACTTATACAATACCTTTAAATACCCCAACTCCTATCTGAGCATTTCTCAAGGTTTATGACGTCATATTTGCAAGACTGAATTCACTATATTATGATTCACTACGTTTATCTTGCATGATCTGTTGACTATTCTATAACCTCCTGTTTAGCCATAACTGGGCTCTTCCTTAATCAAATCCCAAATACTCGTTGGCCTATCCTCACATCAATTTTTTGCGTAATCTTTCTTGGGTTATTTCCTTTATTTTAACTTACCTCACACACTGGCCTCTGATCTATCAATGGCATCTCGGGCAGGAACCCTTACTTCCTTTCCTTGACGTCGTATTTGTATATTGCACTGATATCGTAGAACATCTGTAGGCTTTGAATAAGTACAATCTCATCCCTTTTTCACATTACCACATTATTCTTCTACCACTCCATGATTAGTAGAACCACTAAATTCTGACTTCATGCCACATCACTTCATATTCCCCCCTTTAGAGGAGTACTAAGAGCTGGAGTTACGACGATCTACCTATAGATATTTTACCTCTATATATTTGACGTCTTTTCACATCATCGATTACCCTTACTCTCCTTGTGGTAATGCTTTTTCTACCAAGGATAATAAAATTCCTTGCTCACGAGGATGACACTTAGTGTAACTGGCGCACATAGTCCCTTAAGCTTAACTTTGCTCATATTGCTTGCTTTAGGGAAGCGACTTCCTGAATGACCATTAAAGGGCATTCTTTTGTCATCCATTCTATTATCGCCGGAACGCAACCTCTGAAATTCTCATGATGCCGACTATTATCATATCATTTTGTCCCTAGTTCACGTTTAGTTTATCTTGTTTACCAGCCCATACTGATTTCTACTACTCTAGGGGTATATCTTTTCCTGCTGGTAATCGGGTTAGAGTTGCGAAATTATTTCTCGAAAAGAAGATATGACTTTATGACCTATACTCCTTTGTTGATTCAAGGCCTGTCACCTCTCATCTTTTTCCTTCACTTAAGTATAGACTCTATAATTCTGTCATTTTCATCATCATTTTTTTTCCACCGTTGTCATCCTTGTGGACATCTTACTCATAATTTTTCATTAACTCTATTCTTATTTTCCTACTAACATTTATGTCTATCAGTTTATTTTGAAAACATCAACAAGACATTATTTTGCTTTTAGCTCACCTTGCTTCATCTCACTGGCTCTTCGGGATGCTTAAAATTCTCTTTCCTAGGGACACGAGCCATGCTAAGGTAATATTTATCCCTTCAAGGCTTCCAGTGGATATCTTTATAGTACTCATATCTACCTGTACTATTTTAGAGTGCGTCATCTGGGTATCTCACAAGGAGATTTATTAGCACATTTGCATTATGCTTCAGAAATTGTCAACTAACACAAACAATCAATTCACTATTATGGGTTATCCTAACCCCAACCCGATCCTGATATCTCGTCCTTTTCTTAATCTACACATGTTAGCCCCAATAGGGTATAACTGAGATGGGTATGGTCAATTATACATACCTCTATTACTGTTGAGGGTAACTTACAATGCTTATATTTTTCTGCCGGAGATGAAAATACCGATAATTTTTATTAACTAGGTGCCTTGTACCCTTCCCATCTTCCTCCTTTTACTTGTTGAAGCTTGTATCTATCTTTTGAATCTTTCATTACCTTTAGGGGTGGATAGATATTCTTTGTCTTAAGGCTCCTTATCGAGAAGCTTACACTTCTTAGTACACACATGATCTACTGAAGACCTTATATTTACCCATCATATGCATCATGCAAAAATCGAGCAACTCTAACTCAACTCTTTCACAGTCACATACAATCTTTTACCAACCATCTTTTTAAATGTAGGTATCGTTGTATTACGACTAAAGTCGAATTTAGGAATTTGAATTCTTCCAACAAAGCTCTACCACACGATCTAGAATAAGAAGAAAGAGTGACAGTCCTAAATGACCTGTAGCCTTCTGCTTATAAGTGTGGTGCACTACACACCCATAAACAAGACTCTACTAGACACGGCTTGTAGAATCCCTAGGACAGAACTGCTCTGATACCACTTTTATCAAGACCCGAATTAGAGGGCCGCGACGGGCACCCGGTGCTTTACTCAACCGAGTACCAATGTAACATATCTTTCTTATCATACTATCATGAGTAAATGAGCCAGAAAACTGGTCATGAGATAACAAGAATAAAACATAAGAGAATACTCAACATATGAACACCCAAAATGATATACAAACTTATATATGTGACATACGGGCCTATAAGGCCGACATGACCATTTGTAAGCTCAAAACATAGGCCTACAAGGCCATACAAGTGTCCCTACACCTGACATATATCTATAAGCCTCTAAGAGTACATAAAATCATAAAGATCGGGACAGGTCCCCGCCATACCAATCAATACATATCCAAAACATACTGACCAACTAGGAAACTCCGGAGCAAGTGGAGTGCACCAACACCTTCGCTGAGCTGATAGCCTACTAGGAGGACTGTCAACCTATCAATCGGGACCTGCGGGTATGACACGCAGCATCCCCAGGCAAAAGGGATGTCAGTACGAATAAAGTACCGAGTATGTAAGGTAGGAAAGCATAAACAAGAACAGTAATGTAAAAAGAGATAGAGGAGATACAACCTGTAACATCTGAGTGCCTCTGGGGGCTACTGATATGAAATGCATAATACATATATATACATGAACTTTTTTTAAAACATTCGCCTCTGTGGGAATCATCATCGTCATATCGTACCCGGCCTAAAAGAGGACTCGGTAAAAATGTACCCGGCCATCATAAGGCTCGGTAGAATCGTACCCGGCCACGTGGAGCTCGGTAAACCCAACTGATCAGTGGTTGCACAATAGGTGCCAGACCCGGCCGAATATAGCGCGGCTCGGCAGAGTAAAATAGATACATATATATAATGCATGCTCGACTCATGGATTCACGTTCTAACCTTGTCGGAGTGATGTAAGGTCATTGCACATTCGATTAACATTATGGACATCCCTACCATCAATATGAACCTTTGTGGGATTTAAGGATCATACACACTTGTTTAGAATAACTTTATAAGGAAAGAACAACATGGACAACCTTAGTTTCTAGTAGTAGATCCGTTATGAATTAGCGTACCGTTTGTGTTCATGTCACTTTAGATCATGCAAAAAGAAAGAAGTTAGCACCTTAACATACCTTGTATATTCTTCCCAACCTCAATCTATGCAATTTCACGACTCCTTAGTCTACAATAAGAGAAATGACACTCTCGTTATCGTTTAAGCGTCGTAACTATTATGTATCGACCACAACCTATTTTACAATGAAACAGATAGAACCTCCCCTATATATATGACTTCACACTATTCAAAACAATCTCAAATAGCCCAACATACCCCGATCACTTCATTCACAACACGACAACCATAATAGTGTCAACCAACCCGAAAATGTTACGACGAACAACCAACAAACAACCTTGCCATTATGTGGTGTTTCTCCACAAACTTCCTCCTCTCAACTCCATAAAAATAGTAGTAAAAGAGACAACCCAATACCAACACGAAACAGCCCAAAAATATTCCCACAAGTTCATCAACTCAAAAATTATTTTTCAGTTTACTTAAACAGGTTTCGACTTATCTTTTCTTTCAAATTGGGAAATACAACCAAAAGTACATCATTATACCTCTTATCCAATAAACCAGCCATGAATTCAACTTAAAAATAAGTTTAAACCAGCCAACCATTACACAAGAACAAACAGCATACCATTCTTTCGAAACTAGCTAGGTCTATTCTTTACGATCGAGTTACAACTCGCAAACGCATAGATAATGGCAGGAGAAGCATAAACTTACCTTGTACTCAGTATAACCCACGAAACATGGTCCTTTTTCATCAAAAATAAGTTCCTCAACATGGCTACAAGAAGGAGAAAGAGAAACTAGCAAGCTGTCCGGACTTTTCAGCACTTCGCGTCGTAACACCCGGAATACCCTAGGGTTTGTGTGGGATTTTTGGGGAGGAGTTGCAGGGGTTAAATTAGGTTTTCTTGGTCTGAAAGATAGGTGATATAACTGAGTTTATAATCCCTTAAAATTCCCCTCTTGACCGACTTAGTTGAGGCCTCTCTTTTTGGCAAGTAGGTGATGCACCTACTTGTCACCTAGTAGCTGCGCAGTCTCGCGAAAATGCGAATATCTCTATACTCCAAGATCGTATTGATAAACGGTTTAATGAGTTGAAAACTAGACTCATAGATCTTAAATTACATATGTAGATCATCCCTTGATTCAAAGTATGTTGGGATAAAAGCTCAGCTACATTTAAACTAAGTTTCAACTCATTTTTTAATGTAACTTGTGATGACCTTTTCCAACTTTTGTTCCACAAATTGCTTGACTTAAAAACATAACATACGACTATCATACGACTAAACTAACTCATAACATAACCTCATCATCATGTTAATCACCCTTGTCTCACCCCAAAAGTATAGTTTATAACATTCCAAACTTGTCAACATTCGATGAAACTTATTTTCTTTAATTCATTTAGCGCCTAAGCTTTCCAACCCTTTTGGTACTCGTTATTCATGATCATAAAGATTTGTAACCTCCATTATAAAAGGGTTAACTTACTTTACGTACTTTCAAAGTTGATCTCATTTCTGAGTTTACATCAATTGACTTACGTATACTCTAACATACGAAAACATAGGGTGTAACAATAAGTTCCCAATGTAAATACATAATTATGGTAGAGATTGAAAGGTGATTATTTGATAAGATTTGTTGGTTAGGTGTGAATGGATGGTCATACATATGTTGTTGGAAGTTATAAATTCGTTAGGAATGATGGTGGAATAAATTGTTGGTTAATGGTGATAGTTGGATGAACCAATACTATAGTTATGTGGTGTAAAGATCTACACCTACAGGGCGTTTGATAATATGCCTAACTGGTATAAGTTATAGAATTTATTACTAATATTGGCCGTATAGAATGTTTTTTTGTAGATTGAAGATGCTTAAGTCTATTGGATCAGTGTAGTATCATTAAGGGGCAAATTTCAGGTATGTATGGCTAAAACCCCGTCTCTTAGAAATTGAGCTTCCATGGTGCCCGTGTAAATGTTGTAAGTTCGAAACGTGATTGATGCAGTACTTGTTATGTTAAGTGAATTATTGTTGTGAAAATGTATGTGGTAGATACTTCTTCATATGTTTAATGTGTTATTCTTTGTAAATGGAGGATGTGTGGAGAACATAATCTATATGCTAAATGCCTAAATGTCATGCCAAGGTTACTTTGGGACTAATATGCCAAACTTGACGAATGCCTCTCTATGCTTTTTATTTAAATTGCCTTTGTATGCGCCTATGATCTTCAGTGGCAAAGTAAATATTGTAAATGGGAACAATGTGAAACGTGAATTATGGAATGTTGAAATTGTGGCCCCATGTGCCGTTAAATTAATACATGTGTAACCAAAGATTTGATTGAGAGGAATAACGGAAAATTGTAACGTCTCGGGGAGGCGGCTTAGCTGATCGGCCCGTGATCGGACGCCATGATATATATGCATGGTGGTAATGTATTGATGATTGAAACTGGAAAGTGTTAATGAAATAATGGTAACGTCTCCGGGAGACGGCTTAGCCGATCGGGCCGTGATCGGACTCCGCTCAAAGAAGCAGTAGCAAAGTGAATAATGATGCAACAGTGTGGGATGCTCCAATCTAAAAATTCAGAAACTATGTGTAAATCATGTGAACCTCCTTATATTATTGACATGGTGCTTATTTGAAACTTGGTTGTCTTTATAATTTCCTCTTTATTCTTGTATGAAAGTTCTTTCTAACTAGATAATGTTTAGTTATACATACTAGTGCTATTCGATGGCACTAATGTCCCTTTTGCCGGGGGCGCTATGTCTTTAAATGGATGTAGGTGTTTCTATAGCAGGCAGTGTTGGTCACAGCTAGTGCCGCATCATCCTTTCAGCTGACTTGGTGAGCCCCACTTTGTTTCGGGGTCTTGTTTCATCTGTTTATCATGTACGTTGTATTTGAGGTATAGCCGAAGCCTTGTTGCCGGCATTTCCATATTAATCTTCAGTTTTACTTAGAGGCTCCGTAGATAGGTTGTGGGTGGTGTTTGGTATCGGGAATTAAATTGGAAATATTGGTATTTGGCAAATATGTTTTCCTTCATAGCTATAAAAGCTGTCATATTTTGGATATTATGGTTGAAACTGCTAATGGAACCAAAGTGAAAGTTGTTAATGAAATATTTTCAGAGTTTGAATAATGGAGTATGTCTCCTCTTTATTCACGGATGACTTTGGGTAGAATGAAATCTAACAGGGTTTCTCAGTCGAGTTTACTCGGTTGAGCGCCTGTCAAGCTCCTCGGTTTTGGGGCGTGATAGTTCTTCACTATAACCTTGTTCAACTGACGATAATCAATACACATGTGCATAGAACCATCTTTCTTCTTTACAAACAAGACCAGAGCACCCCACAGCCACACACTAGGGCATTTAACTCCTTCAGCTCTGCTAGGGCCATACAATAGGGTGGAATCGAAATGGGCTGAGTGCCCAACAATAAGTCAATACAAAAATCAGTATCCCTATTGGGCGGCATGCCCGGATGATCTGTTGAAATACATTTGGCAGTCCATCACTACCGAAACTGACTCAACGGTGGGAGTATGGGTACTAATATCCCTCATGAGGCTAGATAAACATCACACCCCTTCATAACTATTCGCTGAGCCGTTAGAAATTATAAACCCTTTTTAGGAATATAATCTAATGCACCCTTCCACTCTAACCATGGTAAACCTGGCATATCTAGCATCACAGTCTTGGCGTAAAAATCTAGAATCGCATGATAGGGAGACAACCAATCCATACCCAAGATAACATCAAACTCTACCATACTAAGTAACAATAAATCAAATCTACTCTCAAAACCACAAATAAAAGCTAAACATGACCTATACACACGGTCCACAACAATAGAATCCCCCACAGTCGCGGACACATAATTAGGAGAATTCAATGAATCACGAGTGTCACGACCCAAACCGATGGGCCGCGACTGGCACCCGGGACCTTACTCAATCGAGTACCAACGTAACTTATCTTTCATATCATTCTATAATAGGTAAATGAACTGGAGCAGAGCATGAGGGAATATAAACTTATGCATATAAAGTACGGGTCATTAATACCAAAATAGCCACTCATGTACTGAACATGGGCCGACAATGCCATACAATATTTTACGTACATGACATCTGTCTACAAGCCTCTAAGAATACATATTTTTTATAAAAGTCGGAATAGGGTCCCGCCATACCAAACAACGCCCATCTAAATCATACTAACCAATCAAGCAACTCCAAAGCAAATGGAGCACAACAACATCTTCCGCTGAGCTAATAACCTACTTGGAGTGCTATCGACCAGTCTATCGGGACTTGCGGGCATGAAACACAGCGTCCCCAGAAAAAAAGGGACGTCAGTATGAATAAGGTACCGAATATGTAAGGCACATAAATAAGTACATAACAGACATGGAAGAAACATAGAGTAAATGACTCAACCTGTAAGTCTGGATAACTATGTAAATCATAAAATACTTATAGTGTCATGCATATGAGTATAAATGTCATGTCGTGCATAGGTAAATGAGTTCATAACATCATCAAGCCTCTGAGGGCATCCCATCATATCATCTCGGCCAATGTGGGCAAATCATGAACATATACGAGTTGATAAAGTGGTGGTGCATATATAACACCGTAACCCTTACCTGTATATGATATACATATATATACATACATACACACACACACACACACACACACACACACACATATATATATATATATATATATATATATATATATATATGCATATATAATACCATCTGGTCATGGGTCAATGTGCATGTACAAATGCATGAAATGCATATGAAATACGTTAATAAAATCTTCTCGTAATGCGATAAAAATCAATATACCTTTCGGATAAACATTATCAAATACAGATTTTTCTTAGACCCATGAATAGAAGATATAATAATAATGTACATGGGGAATCAGGAATATAAACGCGCCTAGTATTTCTATGAATAGAGTCATTTATGGAAGTTGTGCATTTTCTTGTTTCATTCATGTTTTAGAGATCATGCCAAAAGAAAATAGGGATAGCCTTAACATACCTTAACCGATTCTCCTGACATCCCTTTAACAACCGTTGATTGCGACTACACGTAACGGTGGATTGAAGTAGGGGAAAATCCATGAAAGCTTTCATTACTGAATTCTCAAAAATCCATGAAATCGTACGTTACTGAATTCTTGAAAGCTCACATTATTGAATAATGTAACCTCACATTTTTGAAGAATGAATTCTTCATATTGTTAAGTTTTTATCGTTCTGGTTGAAGAGTTGAATTTTGGGTGAAAGAGTTAAATTTCATTTTGACTAAAATGATCTAAGCTATTAAAAGATCAAGATTTTTAAAATGACCAAGCCTTTCTTGTAACTCTTTAGCGGCTTACACGTTTTTTGACATTAAGCACATATGACTAATTAGTCATAGGTTTGAATGGTGGCCTACTGCCATGTGGTGAGTGGGGTGGAGATTACTAATCTTTACCCACTTATTAGTTAACTGGGTAATGTCCTGTTACCCGGTAATTAACCAATTACCCGCATAATTTAAAGATTTCTCAAACTTACTTAAAATTCTACTTATTTTTAATATACTTTTTATACATTATACTACCTTGGTCATATAGTATCTTACATGGTACTAGTTCATAATTATCGGGTATTATTGCTCGACCTGTATTTTATCCCGAATGCTAAACTTGGACGAACATTCATTTTCTTTGACATGCTTCCCCTTTCACCATCACGGATTTACTCATCACTTGTGAAATAATCTCCAAATAATCTTTTACTTGGACTGATGTCAATTACCTTACGACATATTCAACGTACAATACTACATGGTGCGACATCGTCGTAATTTGGTACTGCCAAGCGTAACATCATCGTAATATGATACTGCCAGACGTAATATCGATGTAATATTGCGGGGCATAACATCATTCCCTCCTTTGGGACATTCATCCTCGAATGTTGGCTGATGCACTTATCATTTTCATAACTCATAGCTCCTGGGAATACTTTAATATTTTCATTTTTATTTAGCAAACGTTCTTTGAATAATTCTAAAGGCCGGGGCATTCCCCCTTTAGGCCTCGTTCCCTTACCATGACTTGTGATCGACTCCCTTCCAATATCGAAACTGTTGCTACGTCGTATCATGCAGACTCTAAGATAATGACCTTGTAAGTGTGTCTATGAGACTTTTCTATCCTTTTCTTCAAGTTTTAGCGAATCTCCAGGCCTTACTTTGTAGATATATACAAGGCTTATTAAGATACCTCCCTAGGCATCTATAGGTGTACTGAAGTTCTTCGTTCGGTACTTTTGTAGAACTTGCGAATATAGATACATCGTATTTCATAAACCATGTTATCTATCTGCACGATTTTTACTGCATCCAGGTAGGTCATACTATACCATAACTCTTACTTCGATTTATCACTGGGGAGTTCTGCTACCAAGTTCCATCTCACTCTTGTTAGTTATCCCATATGTATAAATCTCAGTCCTTTAATGACCCCTACTACTGTTCATCTTAAAAATGACGACCTAATCTCAGCTCACACTTTGTGACTTTTGTCCACCCATTATGATTTGCCTCAATATTGATCTACGATATACCACTGATAACTTGAAACTTCTTACGTAATACCTTGCCATTAGGGCTTATGTTGCATCGAGGAATATTTATAGTGATTTCCACTATCGTAGTTCATAGTATCTCGATGTGATACACCTTATGGAGTGTTTAATCTCGTGTCATCTGCGAAATATTTTCTCATTCTCCGCCTTTTTTTTCTTCAAATCACTATTCAATCGAAGGCCCAAATGTCATCCTTTATCTATTGCAATCACATCTTTATTTCACTACCAGGGCATCATCCCATCTATTCTAAATGCTACTAGTCTTGAATCATTTGAGTTTATTTACGTCTTCAGGTCTTATTTTCTTCATGGGCTTAATCTTGAGGACTTATCCATTTTCGTCACCTTTTCGCTTGGCGTCTTATTATCCTTACTCTTGTCTTTCTAAAACCTTGTTGCTCTATCATACTTTAGCCTATGATCGATTCCCCTATGCTTTTCTGAACATCACACAAGACATCTCATCGCTTTTAACTCTATTTTTACTTTTGGTACGTAGAAACCATAGACTGGATGGTATGCCACTAACAATGCTGCTATCATTCCTGGGTATTGAGTCTCAGCGCTTTTGGCCTTCTATCTGAAATATGGACTATTCACAACCTTCTGCATTTGAGTATCTCGTACATTTTTCACCTTTACCTTACTTATCTTAAAGTCACATCATATCTTTTATCTCTTTCATGACATCTCTTCCATATAGGTATAATCACACCCAAAACTTGAAGCTCTCTTATAATACACGCACCTCAGGTGCATACACAATCCAATGGTAGCTCCATACTTCTAACTGGCTTTATCGTAGAGTCGTTATAGAATATGGCTACTATACTATTTCGCTTGTACTTCTAATATTAAGAGTGATTCTACAATGTTCTCAATCATGATGCTTCTAACATTCTGGGTCCAATAAGCAGACTCTTAATTTACTTAGTTGATGTAACTCTTTAGTTTCCTCTTCCTTCTGACTGGCCTTTATGTCGGCTTGAATTATCTCCTGATCTGTGGTTCATGGTATTAGTTATTTTGTTTAGCCTTTCATGGGCACTGCGGAATATGCATGCTACAATCCTTTAACAATTTAATCTTTCATCTAAATCCTAGGATCAATTCTTTCTTTTAACGTATATCAGAATCTTCTATGACTGTATATGTTGCATGTATAAAACTCTAAACCCTTAAATGCATTCATAACGTAACCCACTATGGATCATTGATCAAATAATTTCTTTTGTTCTATTTTATCTTTCTTTCAATGTAAGCTATTACTTTTCCTAGTCTTTCTGCCTTCTTGTTGCATCGATACTTAGCTTATCTTAGTACCCACACTTGCTAGAGTTTTCATATAACTCGTATGATCTCGAATATTAATTTTAATTTTTACTTCACGTTCATTAGCCATGGTAAGTGACACTTTCCTTGGGAATGCTTACAATGTTGTTGCGAGATTGTTGTTACACGACCATTTCCTCTTTAGGTCATTGTGCTTAGGTTGAAGCCTTCTTTCTTATTTCCTCAGCCAGTCTTTCATTGTAGTAGTAAGGGAGAACCCTTGACTCTCGCAAAGCTCTGAGATTATTACAAACATTTTTGATGTCCTTACTTGCCTATAATCATCTGTAGTTGCTTACTTCCATGACCTTGTTCTTGTATGGTTGCTTCTGAACTGATATTTTGACTGCCTTTCCAGTATCACTTTCTTTTATCCTTATAATACTCATACAGTACCTTTAACTACCTCGACTCTTGTTTGAATATATCTCAAGTATTATAATGACATTACTTCAAGGCTGAATTCTCCATGTTGGTTTTACTATGTTTATCTTACACGATCTGTTGACTCGTGTGTAACCTCCTGTTTAGCCATAACTGGGATCTTCCTGATCAATTACTATCAACTCATTGGCCCATCCTCATATCAATATTCATCGTAATCTTTCTTAGGCTATTTTTTTGTCTTAACTTACGTCTCGCACTCGCTCCTTATTTATTAATAATAGCTCGGGCAGGAACCTTTACTTCCTCTCCTTGACATCGTGCTTGCACAATATTCTAGAATCGTAGCATATCTGTAAGATTTAGATAAGTGTCATCTCATTCCTTTTTCATTTTTATCACATTCTTACTTTGTCATTCCATAGTCACTAGAACCACTTAATTCTGCCTTAATGCCACATCACTTCATATTCCCCCCTTTAGGGGTGTACTAAGAGCTGAAGCCACAAAGATATACCTATAGATGTTTTACCTCTTCATCTTTGGTGTCGTTTCAGAACATCAATGATCCTTACTCGCCTTGCGGCAATCCTTCTGTGCCAAGGATGACAAATTCCCTTACTCGCAAGGGTGACACTTAATGTAACTGTTACATACAGTCCCTTATGCTTAACTTTGCTAACATTGCTTGCTTTAGGGAAGTGTCTTCCTTAATGACCATTCTCTGAATTTCTCATAAATCTTTTTTTGTTGTCCATTCTACTATCGCCGGAATGAAATCTGAAATTCTCACGATGCCGACTATTATCAAATCAATTAGTTCATAATTCATGTTTAGTTTATCTTTTTCACCAATCCATACTAGTTTCTATTACTCCATGGTCTAAATTTTCCTTCTGTTAATCACGTTAGAGTCGCGACCTTATTTCTCGAAATGAGGATACGACCGTATGGCATATACTCTCTTGTTGTCTTAAGGCCCATTACCTCCCGTCTCTTTCTTTATTTGACTATAGATTTTGTAACACTCTACTGTTGCCATCCATGTATGACATCTCACTCATAATGATTTATTATCCCTCTTCCTACTTCCCTGCTAATATTTCTATTTATCACTTCATCCTTAAAACTTTAACAAGACATTCTTTCGCTTTTTACCTTCTCTTACTCCATCTACTGGCTCTTTGGGCTGCCAAACATTCTCCCTCTACTAGGGACGGGAGCCATACTAAGGTAATATTTATCCCTTCAAGGTTTCCAGTTTCTATCTTTGTAGTAATCATATCTAGCTATACTATTTTAATGTGCACCATCTGTATGTCTCACAAGGAGATCTATTAGCACATTTACAATATCCTTCAGCAATGTTAACTAACACAAGCAATCCATTCAACAATTTGGGTTACCCTAACCCTAGTCGGATCTTGATATCCCATCATTCTCTAAACTATACCTGTTAGCCCCCATAGGGCATAACTGAAATAGGTGTGACCAATTGTACATACCTCTGTTACTGTTGAATATTACACAAAAAGCTTATGTTCCTCTGCCTAAATTATAAACATTGTTAGCCTTCATTAACTGGGCTCCTCGTAGCCTTCTTCATCTTGCTTCCTTTGCTTGTTGAAACTTGTATTTATCTTCTTAATCTCACGTTGTCTTTCACCATAAAGGTGGATAGGCATTCTTTCCTTAAAGCTTCTTATTAGGAAGCTTACACCTTTCAGTACACCCATGATCTGCTAAAGAACTCACATTTACTTATCATAAGCAAGATGGAAAATCGAGTTCCTCTAAATCAACAATTCCACAGCTATATCTCTCGTCGATCGTCTTTCTGAATGTAGGCATCGTCTTATTACGAATAGAAGTTCGGGACATGAATTCATATAAGTGAGCACTGCCACACGATCTAGAGTAAGAAGAAAGAGTGACATTCCTAAATGCCCTGTAGCCATCTACTTATAAGTGTGGTGCACGACACACCTATAAAGAAGACTTTACTAGACATGGCTTGTAGACTCCCTAGGACAGAACTGCTCTGATACCACTTTTGTCACGACCTAAAATGATAGGCCGAGACTGGCACCCGGTACCTTACACAAACGAGTACTAATGTAACGTATCGTTCATATCATTCTATCATAGGTAAATGAAGCAGAGTAGATCTTGAGGGAATACAAACTTAAACATATGAAGTACGGGCCTTTAAGACCAAAATAGCCACTCGTGTACTAAACATGGGCCGACAAGGCCATATGATCTTTTACGTACATGACATCTGTCTACAAGCCTCTAAGAATACATAATTTTTATAAAGGTCAGAATAGGGTCCCGCCATACCAAACAATACCCGTCTAAATCTTACTAAACAATCAAGCAACTCTAAAGCAAATGGAGCACACCAACATCTTCCGCTGAGCTGATAGCCTACTTGGAGGGCTCTCGACCTGTCTATCGGGACCTGCGGGCATGAAACACAACATCCCCAGGCAAAAAGAGGCGTCAGTACGAATAATGTACCGAGTATGTAAGGCAAATAAATAAGTACATAAAAGACATGAAAGAAACATAGAGTAAATGACTCAACCTGTAAGTGTAGATAACTCTGTAAATCATGAAATACTTATAGTGTCATGCATATGCATATGAATGTCATGACGTGCATAGGTACATGAGTTCATAACATCATCAAGCCTCTGAGGGCATCCCATCATATCATTTCGGCCATTGTGGGAAAATTATGAACGTATACCAGCTGATCAGGTGGTGGTTCGTATATAACGTCGTAACCTTTTTTGTATCCCATATACATATATATACATATATATATGCGTATATAAAACCATCTGGTCATGGGTCAATGAGCATGTATAAAGGAATATGAAATATGTTAATAAAATCTTCTCGAAATGCTATAAAAATAAATATACCTTTCAAATAAACTTTATCAAATACATATTTTTCTGAGACCCATGAATAAAAGATATAATAATAATTTATATGGGGAATCAGAAATATAGATACTCCTAGTATTTCTATGAATAGAGTCATTTATGGAAGTTGTGCATTTTCTCATTTCATTCATGTCGTATAGATCTTGCCAAAAGAAAAAAAGGATAGCCTTAACATACCTGAACTGATTCTCCTGATAATCCCTTTAATACCCGCCGATTGTGACAACACATAACGGCAGATCAAAGTAGGGGAAAATCCATGAAAGCTAACATTAATTCTCGAATATCTATGAAATCGTACATTACTAAATTCTTGAAAGCTCACATTATTGAATAATGTAACCTCACGTTTTTGAAGAATGAAATCTTCATATTGTTAAGTTTTTAGCATTCTAGTTGGAGAGTTGAAGTTTGGGTGAAAGAGTTACCAAGATGATTAAAATGACCAAGCCTTTCTTGTAACTCTTTATTGACTTACACGTTTTTAGCCACTAAGTACATATGACTAATTATTCATAGGTTTGCATGGCGGCCTACTGCCACGTGGCGAGTGGGGCGGAGATTATTAATCTTTACCCACTTATTAGTTAACTGGGTAATATTCCGTTACCCGGTAATTAATCAATTACCCGCATAATTTAAAAATTGCCCCAAATTACATAAAATTCTACATATTTTTTATATACTTTTTATACATTATACAATCGCGGTCATATGGTATCTTGCGTGGTACTATTTCATAATTATCAGGTATTGTCGCTCGACTCATATTTATCCTGAATAACTTGGAAGACCATTCATTTTCTTTGACTTGCTTCCCCTTTCACCTTCACGAATTTACTCATCAGTTGTGAAATAGCATAATCCTTATAATCTCCAAATAATCTTTCACTTGGACTGATGTCAATTACCTTACGACAAATCCAATGTACAATACTACAGGGTGCACCATCGTCGTATTTTGGTAATGCGAAGCGTAACATCATCGTAATATAATACTGCCGGAAGTAATATCGACTTAATATTGCGAGGCGTAACATTGAGATATATCCAGATACGAGGCAAAGTAAGATGACACATCTGAATAAGTAGATCCCGGATCAAATAAGACTGATGCATCCCTATGGCAAACCGGAACCATACAAGTAATGATTGAGTCTGAAGAAACTGCCTCTGTCCTACCCAGAAATGCATGGAATCTGGCTTGTACTTCCCCTCTAGGGTGACCTCTACCCGTCCGTCCCCCACCCCTAGCTGGGTTAGTGGGTGGAGCGGTAATTGGGGCAACAACCATGGCCTGGGAAAACAATGGGCCTGATTGAATCCGTGGATCCTAAGAAGTTTAGGAAGGTGAAGCCCTCCTGAATATGGGGAAGTCTCTGACCATATGGCGGGTATCGCCACATTCAAAGCAAGCTCTAGGTGGGCGTGGTGGTTAGGACTGGATCTGGCCAAGTCGGCTGGGCTGACTACTGAAGGCACCCTGTGCAGGAGGCTAGAATGTGGTTGAGCAAAGTGTGCAACCTGAGACATCGGAACAACCAGAACGTCACTAGATGTTGGAAGTGTTGAATGAACTGGATGGCTCACATAGCCCCTACCATGACGGGCTAAAGCTGCAGACTACCACTAAATCCTCGTATAACAGAAGGCCTCTTAGCCTCCTTATCATCTCTTTCACGACCTCGTATACCCTCCAACCTCTATGCAATCTCAACCACCTATATAAGTCCAACTCCCTAGCCATGTTGTACCTAATACAATAGATGAGCACCTCGATGAATCGACAGACTCACTCTCTAACTGTAGAAACCAAATCAAGTGCATGTTTGGACAGATCACTAAATCAGACGGCATACTCCGACACTAACATAGTACCCTGGGGAAGCTGCTCAAACTTCACACACCATGCATCCCGAAAGGTTTGAGGAAGAAACTCTCTCAAGAAAAACTCTGAAAACCGTTCTCATGTAAGTGAAGCTTCTTACCAACCTCGTACGCTCGCTACCACTGGTATGCCACTCCCTTTAACTAGAACGTAGAAAAAACAACCCCACTCATATCCACATTGCCCATAGTATGGAGAATACGGTGACACTACTTAAGAAAACCATATGCATATTCTGAAGCCAAATCACTAAAAGTAGGAGGGTGGTACTTCTTGACCCTCTCGAGCCTAAGCTAATCCTCTTCAGATGCTGTTACCTTAACCACAGGCTGAACCGGAGTAACATGCTATACCAGCATAACCTCTAGGACCGGATCAACGGGACCCGCTACACTAGGGTATGGGCCAAAGGAGTTTGTACTCCTCTCCCAGCCTGAGATGTGGTTGGTGCAAGTGGAATCAATCCTACCTAAACTATGGTACCAAACATGCTCAAGAACTGTACGAGGGTCTCCTGAAGTGCTGGGGTGGCAGTAGGCGCCTCTGGTGCCTGTCCCCTGACTGGAGCTACTGGTGACTCCTCTGTCGCAGCTCGATCAGATGCTCTCGCTACACCACGTGTCCTTCCTCGACCTCTACCCTGTCCTTGTACTTTTGCGGATCTAGCTGCGGGGCGCAGGTGTCAGATCGTCTGATCAAACAATGCGTATCCTCATCAGCTGTGAGAGAATAGAAAGTCAAAGATTTAGTTTTCAAAATCAACCAATTCACATGATAAGGAATAAAAGAAGTGAAGTTCTCCTAACAGCTCCAAAGCTTCTCGAAGATAAGTATAGATGACCCCATACCGATCTACAAGACTCTACTAAACCTTCTTATGACTCGTAACGCCTATGAACCTAGGACTCTGATACCAACTTGTCACGATCCATATTTTCCTCCGTAAGATGTCGCGATGGCACCTAGTATCTATGACTAAATAAGCCTAACAAATAGTAATAACTTGAAAAATAAATTATCAAAATCCTAGAAACAACGCTGAATAACTGATAAAAACCTTCCAATACAAAACATAATCTCAACAAAACACTCTTCAAAACTGGTGAACTAATTCATAAGCTCTACACAGTATAACTAGAGTAACTATTACATCACTGTCCGAAAGTAAATACAATATTAAATGAGAATAAGGGAAGGTGACTCCGAGGCCTGCGGACGCCAATCAGGCATAAGTTGAAGTCTTCGATAAAAAGCAGCTAGTAGGTAATCTCTAACAACCGGCACAAGCAGACGTAAATAGATCTGCACAAAAATGTGCAGAAGAGTAGTATAGGTACACCTCAATTGTAACCAGTTAGTATCAAACCTAACCTCAGTAGAGTAGTGACGAGGTTAGGTCAAGACTCCTACCAGGATATAAATAAACAGTACGAAAATATAATCAGGATAAATAACGGAAAGCAAGAAATAACTGATACAAAACACGAGAATAACCTGAACAGATACCGAAATCTAAACATGGAACACATAAAAGAAACAACTGAATATAACCCAAGTGGTCATATACGGACAACAACTTTTAGAACATATAAGAATGAAACAAAAAGAAATATTCCCACCAAAAATCTTTGCAACATTAAATTAATAGCAAGAACTAAAACAATGTACGGACTCGTATAATCAAGAATCACAACGGAGGTACCGCCTCGTATTCACATGTCTCAATTTCAATCGCAATCTTTCCCTATACAGTCGCATTCACCTTACATATGAAATAGGTTTTGAAAATAAGTTTTCCTGAAATAGCTACACGCACTTTAACCTACCTTATGATGCTGTGTGGCTTCGTGTTATTCCCCTACAAGCAACACGCACATAAGTTCAACCTTATACCGCCGCATGCTCATCAACCCCAAGCCTCACACTGCCGCATGGGCGTCAATATCATATCACAATAGCAATTTGCACCACAAGTACCCACATATCAAAACATGCAAATAAGAACAACAATACCAATGCTCCACAACAATAGCCCATGGCTAAACCACAATCTACACAAGAATATCAACAACAACAATAAATGTAAAATGCTCAATAAGATAAATGTATCAGCAATAACAAACTTCGCCTCAACGTGTTAACAATTTTCACAACATCAACACCACATAACACAACAATGAGAGAAATAATGTGTAACCACGATATTAGATGAGACTAACTCACAATAAAAGAGATAACATTTAACAATGAGTTTTAAATAATGGAAATCAACAAGGAAAGAGATAACATGGACAATTACTTCATGCATTTATAATCGACAAGGGAAGATATAACTTCAATGATAACTTCAAGTAATGATAATTAACAATGAATATATAACATGTAACAATAAAAGAGACAACAAGTTCAACAAGTTCAATTAATGCCATAATGGACCTATGCCAAGTCCCAAAATCAAATTTTGAGCTCGATAGCTGAAATTCAATCTATGGTCAAACTTTTCCACTTTACATTGCCCAATTTTTGCAAATCACCATAAATACACCTACGGACTTCCAAAATCAATTTAGGGCATACACCCAAATCCGAAATCACGATACGAAGCTATCAGAGCCATAAAACACAGTCGCGGGGATCATTTTCACAAAAGTTAAAGTATGGTTAATATTTTCTAATCTAAACTTCTACATCAATAATAAAGGGTCCAAATCGATCCGAAAGCTTCATGGAATAAAACTAACCAATCCCGCAAGTCATAAACTCATAAACACTTAGGTGTAAAGCATGAAAAGGGGAAATAGAGCGCAAATACACAAAACGACGGATCGAGTCGTTACAAAAAGCATCAAGTAGCATGTTAAAAAATAAACACATACAACCTATAATATGCATGATATGGCATAAAAAATTCAATTGAATTGTCAAAGCTTCCACCTTTATGTTTAAATCAATAGCCAATATGATCATGACCTAACACTCATTAGTGTCTCACAAACTTCGCGTGCATTCCAACAAGAGAGAAACATGGGAGGAAGAGCCCAGGGGGTGGGGGTAGGTCTGTATTTACTCGTTGTATGAGAAAGACCGCATGCCATAAGAATATCAATATCACCACAGCCACAGGACAAAAACCTCATGCCACATCAATCCACTCACGATGTCCAATATGTAATCAAAAATAAGTTCTTTACAACTAAGGATGTATGCATATGCTCATAAGATAACAATTAAAATGCACAGGGACATAAATAAACTGCGTACGTGTGCTCATGATATAAAGTATGACTACGGCAACATCAAATGCATGAATATCTCTATAATAGGTCATCATGTCATATAAGGATGTTAAAAACATAAACATAATCTTTAGCATGAATAAATAATCTCACATAGCATACAACCAATTAAAACATAAGTAAAGAAGAACACAAAACCAAGCAAGATATAAAGAAACCTTACATTTATCAAGAACACGAATAAATTATGGCATTTGGATATCGCTCGTCACCTTGCATATACGTTTCCCCAAATACATCACAGTTAGCAAACAAGGACATATCCTAAGGTTGTTTCCCTCAAAGCAAGATTAGACAAGATACTTACATCTTTAGGAATAACCTTTAGCCTCCAATCACACATATACTTCTTTCCGTGACATGCCAATACACCGTATCTAGCCAAACAACACTTAACAAAGTCAAATAATGTTATAGAAATCAATTCCAAATAATAGATCTTGTATATTTAATAAATTTTCAAAAAGTCAATAAAAGATAACACTACCCCACAAAGTCAAAACCCAAGTTTAGGACTAGATACCGTTCATCCACAACTTCACGAGTCTAAATATGTTGTTAGTTTCTAAATTAAAGTCAAAATAAATGTCCAAAATCTCAAATTACACTTTGTTAGATTGTAGACAAAACCCTTATATTTTACTCTTAAATTCAATATTTTAGATGTAGACATCGATATGGAATTAAGATATATGATCAGATACGAGTATAAATTACTTACTATAGAGATTATAATTCAACCGCTCTTCAAATCTCCTCCTCTCATTCTTCAAAACCTAAAAATAGTAAAAATAAGCTAAATCGCGAAATCTAGACATAAAATACCCATGGGCCAAATTTCCTTAATCATAATCGCGACATGCCCACTGCGATCACAATTCAGTTTCTCCCCTAAGCTTATGCGATCACCACTCACCTCCTACAATCGTGAAGAGTAACACACCCTGCCCCAAAGTCATTCTAGGTTATTGCGAACATCCTCTCACGATCGCGATACCTTTCCAACCAACCTTACACGATCCCCTAAGCTTATGCTATCACAATGAGTAAAACCACCCCTACCACCATCCTTCTATGTTATCATGAGTAAACCTCTGCAATCACGATTCAATGCACGACACCGGAAAACCCACAATCTCAACTAGACCCAAAATGATCCTTAATCCCTCGAAACTTGCCCGAGTCCTTCGGGACCCCCGTCCAATCATCTTAACAAGTTCGTATATCCTAATCAAACTTTTGCAAAATCTCAAAACACTAAAAATAACATTTCACGACCCCAATTCCCTCAATAAGATATCTGATTAACATTTATGAAGAATTACAGAAATAATAATAAAACATCCAATTAAACCAGCAGCTATCATAAAAAGGACTCAACAATACAATTGAAAATAACGCCCAAAATATGGTTAGACCAAGTCATAAGCGCTACACGAGTATTCTGAAACAACTCTAATATTCTATTAAAGGAGAATGAAATAGAAACTAAGATAGAGGGTGATTCTGAGGCTTGCGAACACCGGCAAGTTGTTACACCCCATATTTTCGTACGTAAGAGTACGTCTTAAGTTAATTGATGTAAGACCAAAAATGAGATCATCTTTCGAAGTATATAAAGTAAGTTATCATGTTACCTCAGATGTTACATATATTGAAGATCATGAACAACAAGTACAAAGAGGGTTCGAAGGTTTAGAAGCTAAGGAATCGAAGAAAACAATGTTTCCTCGAAAGTCGACAAATTGGGAATGTTATAACATGTATTTTTGGGGTGAGACTAGAGTTCTTAACATGATAAGGAGGTAATATTATGAGTTATGTCAGTCATATGATATCCATGTGTTATATTTTGAAGTCAAGGAGTTGTGAAACAAAAGTCGATGAAAGTCATCACAAGTTACGTTCATAAGTTTTACTGATAAAAGGTCAAATTTAACTGCGATTTTCTCCCAATATTCTTAGAGTTCTAGAAGTTCCTCCCATAAAAGTGAATCTCTATAAGTCTATATCTAACTCAATAAACCATTTGTCAATACAACATAGGAGTAAAGAGATATATGGATTTTTGCGAGACTGCACAGGCTGCTAGGTGACAAGTTGGTGCGTCACCTACTTGCGTAAATATGAGTCCAAAAAGGGGCTATTACGGTTGGACAAAGAGACCAATTTAATGTCTTATCTCCTTCAATATAACACCCATTACATAACACAATAACTAGACCTAAACCTCTGCAAACATCATCCTAAGAATTTCCCATAAACCCTAATTGATTTTCTCTCCCTTTCAAGTTCTAATTGGAGGTAAAACCTAGAGTTTGAAGAACCAATATAGGAGCTGAGTTATCCAACAAATAATGTAATTTTAATCTCTCTTTTATCCATTTTTTCTTCTATAAATGCATGGTATGTTGTTCCGTAATTGTAAGAACCCACAAGATGGTGATCGGAAGCCGTGAGTTCAAGTTATTCACTTGTAGCGGATTGTTTTGTTGAATTTTTGTGTTGCTGTTTGGCTGCATGTTTTACTACAGATTTGTGGAGTTTTGGAGGAGGAATGGTGTGGATAAACACCAAAAAATGCTGGGTGGTGGGCTGTTCGTTCGTCATAACATTTTTGGGTTGTTTGACACTACTACGGTGGTCGTTTTGTGTTTGAAGAGATTGGGGTGTTTTGTAGTATTTTGTGGTATATAAAAGGTTGGAAAATAATGTACATATGTTGTTATTGTTGTGTTCTTGTGTTGTTTGTGTTATCTTGAATTTGGAGGAAGTAAGGATTATAGGGGAGATGTTGCCAGTTTTAATACAAAATAAGCTTGTCGCTCGTTATGCGTTTGTTGTGCCTTTCGTAACTTAATGATAGTATTATTATCGTTGTTGTAGATTAAGGTGCGAAGGGTCGAGTGCAAACTGGTGATTGGAATGACTATGATAAGCTATTTTAAGGATAAATCTTTCTTCATTTTGGCATGATACCACAACTACATGAGTTTGATAACGAGCTATAAAGAGAAGTTCATATTCCTAAACTTATGTACATTATCCTACTCTCATAAGTTACAGTATTCTCCCTCATCGGGATATTATATTCAGTTAAGTATTGTCTTCTTCCAATAAAGAGTTCATAGGGTGTATATAAATATATAGACCCTATTACAGTATTTTCACAACCATCGAGCTATAATTGATGGGCAGGCCCCTATTGGGAAACCACAAATTAGATGGTAAGTTATATACCGAGCATACCATGGTCGAGTGCCTATGAAAAATCCCTGAATGGCCGAGATACAAATCCTAGTATGGTCAAGCGCCAATGAGCGAGACTACTATGACAAACCAATTACATAAACCGAGCTTTATTTGGCCGGACAACTATTTTACTTACTACATTGAGAAAGACGAGTCAGTATCAACATGTAAGCACATTTTAATTATATTTGACTCCCAAGTACTTTTAGTTATTATATTATCATTTTAGTTTTAGCATTCAGTTATTATGTTGCCTTACATACTTGATACATTATTTTGTACTAATGTCCTTTTTGCTGGGACTCTGCATTTCATGCCTGTAAGTCCTGATAGATAGCTGGATAGACCCTCCCAGTAGAAAAAGTAAAACATCAGCTTGGTTGGTAAGCTCCACTTCCTCGGAGTTACCAGGTCTATACCTTGGAGTCTATTTTATATATACATGTTTTATGGGTAGGTCGAGGCCCTATCCCGGACATGATACAGTTCAGCTATCTCTAGAGGCTTGTAGACGAGTCTTGTACATTTTTTTTATATCACTATTGTGGCTTTACCATCCCGATATAGATGTTTAGTTTGGTATTGCTTGTTGCATACATTATTTTTAGATGATTCAGAATATGGCCTCATCAGCCTATGTTGAGGGTTACCCCTCCAGAGTTCACAGTTACAAAGTGGTACGCTCGAACCGAGTATGGCACTGGGTGCCGGCTACTCCTCTTCAGGTTTGGTTCGTGACAAGTCGTGTCTAGCAGAGTCTTGTTTATGGGTGTTTTGTGCACCACACTTATAAGCAGGAGGCTACAGGGCATTTCGGACTGTCACTCTTTCTTCTTATTCTGAATCGTGTGGTAGAGCTCAGTTGTAGGATTCAAACTCCTATCTTTTATTTTATTCACAATTTAATGATACATATATCCAAAAGACAGTTGGTAAGATATGGAATGTGGTTGTAGAAGAGTTAAGTTAGAAGGACTCAATTTTGCATCATGCTTGTGATGAGTAAATGTGAGGTCTTCAGCAGATCATATGTGTACTAAGACGTGCAAGCTTCTTGGTAAGAATCCCTAAGTCATGAATATTTATCCACCCAAGTTTCAATAAGTAAAAGAAGCAAGGTGGAGAAGGGTACGAGGTACCCAGTTAATGAAGACTGTCAATATCTGCAATTCAGGCATAGAAATATAAGCATTCTAAGTTACTTTCCATAGTAACAGAGTTATATACAATTGGCCACACCCATCTTAGTTATGCCCTGTCGGATTGTTTAAGAAAAGGATGGGATATAATGATCCATTTGGGCATAGAGTAACCGAAAATGGTGGATGGATTGTTAGAATTAGCTGACAATTCTGATGGATACTGCAAACGTGGTAATAGTTCTCTATGTGAGACACTCCGATGGTGCATTCTAGAATAGTACATTTAGATATGAATACTAGAATGTCCAGAAAATTTGCAAAAGACATGTAGTGGAATCCTAAAAGGGATAAATATTTACCTTTGTATGTGTCACGCCCCGATTTTGGGGAGCGCGACCGGCGCTCAACCGAGTGGACCCGGTCGAGCAAGCCTGTTGGACACTCTCTACCCATCTCACTTATGATAAATAGAAGGCATGTTTCATTAATTAGACAATAGGAAGATCGTATATACATTACTAACCCATTTCATTAGTTACGTCCTTGTTATGTTTAAAAATACACACATCTTTATGATTAAGTGGAAAAGGAGTCCAAAACACAACATATCCCATTAGACCTTTCCAACACCCATAAAAATATAACCCAGACTATGTCTACAGGACCTCTAAATAGATACAAAAGAGTACTACAAAAGTGCCAGCAACAAGGCCCCGACTATACCTCAAGTACAATACATAAGGAACAAAATATGTATGACTACGCAGTGAAATGTGGCTCACCAAGATTGCTGGGAGGAAGATGTATTGCTAACGCTAATCAGCATTGTCTACTATGGAACCACGTGCATCCATTAAAGACGCAGCGACCGTGGCAAAAAGGGATGTTAGTACCGTCGAATGGTACTAGTATGTCGAACTAAACACCATCTCATTAGAATAAACAATAATACAAGAGGGAATAATTATGAAATCAGTAGAAACCTTAAAATACCATAACATCAAAAAAAGAATCAAGTAAGCGTTCAAGTAATTTCCATTATTTTTGGTGGGGAGGTCTTAAGTACCAATATACCATAACTCACAACACCACTGTATTCTTACACGGAGTCTTATCATGACCCGATCGGCTAGGCCGTATTTTTTGAGACATCAACCGCAATCTCAATTTCAATTTCGATTTCAACACAATCACCACCATGTATGCGACATGGCGTCCGATCACGGCCTGATCAGTTAGGCCATCTTGCCCAAGGCATTACCATTTTCTCTCAATCATCTCATTTCATACTTGTTTCTTGGCCACATTTCATAATTCAAGTTCTTTTCCACATCCCAACATTATTATCTTTAATAACAACAATAAGGCTTTTCATTCAAGACATTGTTTACACGTGATCAATTTAGAATCTAAGACGCATAGAGACTTTTCATACAATTTAGAATCTAAGGAGCATAGAGACTTTTCAGCATGCCACCGAGGTCTCAAATCACAAAGCTATGAACAATTCTCTTGGACTACTCAATGAAAATCATGAGGCTACATTAATTTGTATAGCCGCGCAAAAACAAAGGATCAAAACCTTGAGGATGCACCAGGAAACCTTGAGGATGCACCAGAACTAATTCCTGTAGATGTGGTCTCATGCAACGCCCAACATGTCGATGTAAGCTCCCACACTAACAGGAGTATACGCCAAGAAAACCAACAAGAAGCTCAGGAAATCCCAGCGCGAAGGGAATAAGAGGATAGCCTTCACGTTATTTTTGAGATGTTACAGGCACAACAGCTGGCGATTGCTCAACTACAAAGCCACAAAAAAACTCCAAGCACAGCAGCACCGAAAATGACTCCTCGAGCCGAACATGTATTGGAAAAATCGAGAAAAAATAGGTCAGCTGCCGACCCCGCTATTATGAAGATGCTCGAGGACCTCACAAAAAGGATTGAATCAGGCGAAAAGATGATAGAAGCTAATGACAAAAAGGTGGAGACCTAAAAATCAAGGGTCGACCAAATCTTGGGCGCACCCCCAATCCTGAAGAGTGTTGATTCAAAGAAATTCGTACGAAAGCCATTCCCGTCAAGTGCGGCTTTGAATCCCATCTCGATGAAATTCAGAATGCCCGATCTCCCGACGTACAACGGGACCTCATACCCCAACGAGCACGTCGCTACTTACACTTGTGCCGTAAAGGGAAATGACCTGAAGGACAACAAAATTGAATACGTTTTGTTGAAGAAATTTTGGGAAACACTTTCAAAAGGGGCCATGATGTTATATAACAACCTATCCTCAAATTTGATAAACTCATTCGCCATGCTGGAAGATTCTTTTATAAAGGCACATGCCGGTGCCATCAAATTTGCTACAAGGAAGTCCGACATCTTCAAAATCAAACAGAGAGAAAATAAGATGTTGCGGGAGTTTGTATCTCGCTTTGAAATGGAGCGAATGGAATTACCGCCAATCTCCAATGACTGGGCAGTGCAGGCCTTCACCCAAGTTTGAACGAATGAAGCTCGGTGGCTTCGAAGCAGCAAAAATGGAACTTGGTTGAATATCCCGCCGTGACTTGGTCGGATGTCCACAACCTATATCAATCAAAAATTAGGGCTGAGTAGTACCAATTGGGAGCTCCCTCGGGCTTAGTATATCTAGTAGGCTCCTGGTAAAGGAGCCAATACCAAACAAGGAAAAGTACCAACCATACACCTAAGATCGAAGAAATGCCCCAAGGCGTAACATACCCGAAATGATCGAAGAGCAGACCAAGGTTAGAACCCTCGGGGAATCATGAGTAGAGCCGGGTTCGACAAATACACAGGGCCAACGGAGGCACCCCGTTTATCTGAATACAATTTCAACGTCGATGTTTCGGACATTGTATCTTCCATCGGCAAAATCAAAGACACCATGTGGCCATGGCCCGTACAATTAGATCTATCGTAGAGGAACCCTAACCTGGTGTGCAACTTCTACGGCACACACGGTCATAGGATGGAAGATTGCAGACAACTCCGAGATGAAGTGGCCCGACTACTTAGCAAATAGCACCTCCAAGAGTTCCTCAGCACTCGAGCCAAAAATCAATTTCGGGAAAGAGTGACGAATAGGAAAAATGAAACAGAAGAGCCACAACATGTCATCCACATGATTGTTGGGGGAGTCAACATCCCACAGGAACCCATTATCAAAAGAACAAAAATATCCATCATCAGGGAAAAGAAAACTCGAGGTTACATACCCGAGGACTTTCTTACATTCAGCAATGAGGACATCGAGACCCTATTTCAGCCTCATAACGATGCATTGGTAATTTCATTTCTTGTGAATACATTCCAAATTAAACGTGTGCTTGTGGATCCAGGTAGCTCGGCCAACATTATCAGGTCGAGGGTGGTGGAGCAGCTCAGACTGCTCGACCAGATCGTGCAAGCCTCCCGAGTCCTCAACGGATTCAACATGGTGAGCGAGACAACTAAAGGGGAAATCACCCTCCGAGTCAACGTGGCCGGATAAGCAAACATCAAGGTAGCAATCACAAGCTACATCCTCGACTGCACCCAAGTGAACGAACAAGGGACCGTACCATATCCTCGAAGATAGCGGTTGAAGCATATTGAGGCTTGAGCTTCATCACGGCTAAGGTATAACTGACTCCCTTTTTATTTACATTTTATGCTAACCTTTGCATAGGCGTCCGGTTAAGAAGAATCGAAGCGCCTTCCAGCTTGAAGACCTTAGGTTTTAAAGCATGCGTTGCAATCTTTTCCTTCGATCGGATTTTATCCCAAGAAGGGTTTTACCAACAAGGTTTTTAACGAGGCAACATCTATAAGCTACCTAAGGATAACTCAAAAAATATTTAAGGCCTCTCTTCAATCAACCTCGAATACTGGGGGCCATCCCGCTGGGAGGTCATCTCCCCGGAGAAATCAAGACAAGCCAAAGAGAGTCTCAATAGAAAAATAATATATCGGTCCAAACAACCGAAAGAACCGTGTCTGGATAGAACAGTCAAACCCTCAACAGCGAAAACTATGTAATATATGTGACAAGTAGTGAAGGAATACATTTTGACTTTTACCCTCAGAACACTTTGCGCTCCGAGCGAAGACGGCTATTTTTACAAGCAATGGCCCAGGGCCAGAAAATTCCCAGACTCTCAGGGACCGACATCAAAAGTTCGAAGTTGTATGACCTACAGGCCCGAAACTTCTAGATCATATGCCCTCAATGAGGCAACGTCAAAAAATGGCTCCAAATCCAAGAACTCTCGATGTATCAGGGACTGGCACCCTATCTAACTATAAAAAACTCGAGGCCATAAGACCCCAAGCAGTAAACCTCAAGCTTGAAAACCCTCCATGTTGCGATGCCCAAAAATGTAGGACGTCCATGAGGCATTATCAACAATATATGACCTCCGTGAGGCATTATCAATAATATAAGATCTCCATGAGGCATTATCTACAACGTAAGTCCTCCATGAGGCATCTTCAACGCTATAAGACCTCCGGGCATGCCCAAATCTATAAGACCTCAAGCCAGGCTGATTTATACTTGTACCAAGTAACCTATCTATAAGACCTTAAACAAGGCATGCTCAAATTTATAAGACCTTACAAAAGGCATAACCCTGATCTTAAAGTCAAGGCTATATATTCGAGCTTGTAAGACCCGTAAAAAGGCTTACCCTTGATGTAGATGCCGAAACTACCTCACTCAGGGACTAAAAGGCTATGGCCAAACATAATGACTCTGGTCACGAGGCTGTACCAGCCAAACTAACGCAACTCGGGGATGCCTGACCATCGCCATAAAATCACAGGCCTTCAATTACTTCGAAAATACTTCAAAAAGAAATGGTTAACTAGGCCACTCTATGAAAAGGATAGCCACTCAAATACTAGGATGAAATTCCAAGTTGTTGCTGCTGTCTAAGGTGAGTATAATAACCTAATAATTGTGCTTAATCTTGCTTGTATGTTGGTTAATTTGTTAGGATGATAAACTACAAGATAATACTTGGGTTAGCTTAAGTCACTTCTATGGTGTTGTATTTCTATTGAGGGTTGTTGTAAACTGAATATAACTTGGATTTTGACTTGAAGTTACTGTATGAGGTATTTATATTGTGTTCTTAATTGTGCCTAAGGTTATCTTGATGTTGATTAAGTTAAATGGATGGGCTAGACATGAACTAGTGAATAAAGTTGCTAATTGAGGATAGTTGAAGTTTTGGATTATTTTCGTTGTTATAAATATATGGTTTAAGGCTGGAATAATTGATTAATGACTTCATTATCATGTTAATGATACTTTTATGTTTAATTAAGGGGTATACGGATTCCAATCGGAGCTTGCCGCTCGTCGTAATGTAGTTGTGACTTGTTGTTGTTATATGGTGTCTTGATATTGATAATTATGTATTGATGGATTGCTCTGGTCATTGTTGTTTGTATATGGTATTGGAGGAGGCCCTTGTTACAAGGGAGATGCTGCCAAAATTTACGTAAACGAGCTACTAGCTTAAGTTATAGACTTAGCCTTTGCTCAGCACTGATTTTGAATCTCCTTATACTATGATAGATTGAGTTGACTTGTTTGAAGAGTTGCTTGGAAGTGATTAAGGACTCAACGGGTTTAAGGTATGTTAAGGCACTTTCTTCTTTCTTTTGGCATGATCTAAAGTGAAATGAATACGCTACTTCATAACGGATCTACTCCTAGCAACTAAGGTTGTCCATGTTGTTCTTTCCTTATAAAATTATTCTAAGCAAGTGTGTATGATCCTTGAATCCTACTAAGGTTCATATTGAGGGTATGGATGTCCATAGTGTTGTTAAGTCACTCCAAAAGGTTTAGAAGGTGATTCCATGAGTCTAGCATGCATTATATATAGTATCTATTTTACTCTACCGAGCCGCGCTATAGCCGGCCGGGTACAACACCTATTGTGCAACCACTGATCAGTTATGTTTACCGAGCTCCACGTGGCCGGGTACGATTCTACCGAACCTTATGATGGTCGGGTACACTTTTACCGAGTCCTCTTTGAGGCCGGGTACAATATGATGATGATGATGCCCACAGAGGCGAATGTTTTAAAAAGTTTATGTATATATATGTATTATGCATTTCATATCATAGCCTTAGAGGCACTCAGATGTTACAGGTTGTATCTCTTCTATCTCTCTCTTTACATTACTATTCTTGTTTATGCTTTCCTGCCTAACATACTCGGTACTTTATTCGTACTGACGTCCCTTTTGCCTGGGGACGCTGCATTTCATGCCCGCAGGTCCCGATTGATAGGTTGACAGTCCTCCTAGTAGGCTATCAGCTCAGCGAAGGTGTTGGTGCACTCCACTTGCTCCGGAGTTGCCTATTTGGTCAGTATGCTTTGGATATGTATTGATTGATATGGCGGGGCCCTGTCCCGACCTTTATGATTTTATGTACTCTTAGAGGCTTGTAGACATATGTCAGGTGTATGGATAATTGTATGGCCTTGTCGGCCTATGTTTCGAGTTTACTAATGGTCATGTCGGCCTTATAGGCCCGTATGTCACATATATTAGTTTGTATATCATGTTGGGTCTTCATATGTTGAGTATTCCCTTATGTTTTATTCTTGTTATCTCATGACGGGTTTTCTGGCTCATTTACTCATGATAACATGATAAGAAAGATATGTTACGTTGGTACTCGGTTGAGTAAGGCACCGGGTGCCCGTCGCGGCCCTTCGGTTTGGGTCGTGACAAGTACGAATAATGTACCGAGTATGCAAGGCACATAAATAAATACATAAGGGACATGGAAGGCATATAGAGTACATGACTCAACCTGTAAGACTGAATAACTTTGTAAATCATAAATTACTTTTAGCGTCATGCATATGCGTATGAATGTCATGTCGTGCATAGGTACATTTTTCATAACATCATCAGCCTCTAAGGGCATCCCATCATATCATATCGGACACTGTAGGCAAAATCATCATCGTATACATGTTGATCAGGTGGTGGTGCATATATAATGCCATAACCTTTCTCATATCCCATATACATATATATACATACATATATACGCGTATATAACGCCGTTTGAATCATATTTCAGCCACTTTGGGCAACATTATAATCATGTACCAGCTGATCAGGTGGTGGTACGTATATAAAGCCGTAACCTTTTCCCATATCCCATTACATATATTTACATATATATATGCGTATATAACACCATCTGGTCATGGGTCAATGCACATGAATGCAATGCATGAAAATTACGTTAATAAAATCTTTCGGAATTTCATAAGACCATTTTGCCTTTGAGTAATATCATATAGTAAACTCTTTTCAATTTTCGTATTTTTCTGAGACTCATGAACATACGATAAAATATTATGACACCCGAAAATAAAAGAACATAGATATCTGTAATACTTATATGAATAGAGTCATTCATGGAATATGTGCATTTGCACGTTTCGTTCGTATCGTATGGATCATGCCAAAAGAAAAAAGGGATAGCCTTAACATACCTGAGCCGATTCACGTGACAATCTCTCTAACACAGATGATAGACAAGTACTCTATACTGCGATATGGTAGCTTGTTGAAACTCATGGACCACAATCTCCAGATTTATCATTTCTTTCATGTCCTTTGTTAAGGAAAAGGAGTCCAATCCATTATATGGATGAATGGTAACTTTATAAGCTCTCTTTGACAAATCCAAGTAAAACAAATCAACACGTTGTCGATCGAGAACATGGACGTCAGCAAAGCAGAACAGTTTCGTTGAAGCTGCAGCTTTGCCAAAAGAATCATGGATAATTTTCAACATTTTCATTATATGTCGAATTAGCTGGGAAGTTGATGTAATAAAACTCCAACGTCAATGTCTTGTGTTCGAATTGAAATTCCATAATCGGATTGGAATTGTACTGTTCAGTTCCCAACTCCAAGGTCTTGAAAATATTAAAAGGGAAATGGCTTGTTAGGTTCCCACCTATTTAAAAGGACTATGAGTCATAAATTATGACTAAGAATCATATGATTTGTGTAGTGGCTTGCTGCCACGTTACTACACTTTAATCTTATCTAATAATTTATTCACTTATTAGTTAACCGGGTAATGTTTTGTTACCCGGTAATTAATCAATTACCCACAAAATTAAAATTTATTCGCACTTACTTAAAATATTACTCACTTTTCACATATATTATACACCTTACTATTATGGTCATGTGGTACCTTGTGTGGTACTAGTCCATAAATACCGGGTATCTTAGCTCGGGCCGTATTTTACCCATACATGGCAAACTTCGACAAATTTGTTTTCTTCGATATTACTTACCCTCTTACCTTCACGAATTTACTCATCACTTATAATCCTTATAATCCTCAAATAAATCTTTTCCTTGGACTGATGTCCATTACCTTACGACAAATTCAACGTACATTATTGCAGGGTGCAACATCGTCGTAACTTATTACTATGAAGTGTAACATCACCGTAATGTAATATTGTTGGGTACAACACTATCATAACTTAATACTGCAGGACGTAACACCATCGTAATATATTACTGCAGAGGGTAACATTATCGTAATATATTACTGCAGAGCATAACATTGTCATAATATAATACTACCGAACGTAATATCGACGTAATATTGCGGGGCGTAACATTATTCCCCCTTTGGAACATTCGTCCTCGAATGTTGACTGATGCTTTTATCATTTTCGTAACTTATAGCTCCTGCGAATACCTTAATACTCTTTTTGCCATTTAAGCAGTTGCTCTGTGAATAAATCCAAAGTCTAGGGTAACCTCCCCCCCCCCCTTAGTCTTTTTGCTCATATCATGACCTGTGGTTGAAATCTTCCTAATCTTACAACTTCTGTTAACTCTTTTCATGCAGCCTGTATGACCCTAGCTTTATAGGTACACTTATGCGATTCATCTTTCTTTTTTCCTTTTATATTTTAGTCAATCTCTAGGCCTTATTTTGTATATACATGTCTTAATATGATACCTCTCTGGGCCTCTATAGCTATACTGAAGTCCTTTGCTCGATACTTTGTAGAACTTACGAATACGGCCATATCTTATATCATAGATCTGCCTACCCATTCACATGACTTTACTGCATTTACATGGGTTATACTATAGCATAATTTTTGCTTCAATCTACCTTTGCTGAGGTATGCTTACCAAGTTCCCAATTACTTTTATTGCCTACCCTTTAGGTATAAATCCCAGTCATTCAATGACCCTTCATTACCGTTCGTCTTAAGAATCATGGCCTAGCCTCATGTCATACTTTGTAACTTATATCTGACCATTGTTGATTTGCCTCAATGTTGATCTACAATCTTTCGTGGATAACTTCAAACTTCTTACGTAATACATTGCCACTAGGGCTTACATTGCATCGAGGAATATTTGAAGTATTTTCTATAATCGTATTTCATTGTATCGCGATGTGATTTACCTTATAGGGCTATTCTAACTTTGTACCGCCAGCGAAATCTTTTCTCCTTCTCTTTTTTTTCTTTTCAAATCATTATTCAAACGATGGCCCAAACGTTATCCTGTATCTGTCACAATTATACCCTCATTTTATTACCAGGTCAGCATTTCATTCCTTCTAAATGCTATTAATCTTAGACTCCTTTGAGTTCATTAAGGCTATAGTGAGCTTTGTATAACATAGAGAAATAGTCTGCTCTTCTTGTTTTCATGGGCTTAATCCTAAAGACTTGCCTTTCCTCATCCTTACTCATGTTTCCTTAAAACTTTATCGCTCTACCATACTTTAGCTTGCGACCTATACTTATCTATTTATAAACTTTCCTTCAACTTTTTTGCACCATAGATTTTCTTTGTTATTCTGGAACGTCAAGCGAGACATCACATCGTCTCCAACTTTTCTCTATTCTCTTAACTAGATCTCTCAGCACTTAGAAACCATAGGCTGGAAGACATGCCGCCGACGATGCCATTATCATTCCCGGTTATTGGATCCCCATGTTTATATCCTTCTATCCGAAGTAAGGACTATTCACGATCTTCTGCCTTTGAGTATCTCGTACATTGTGTACCTTTACCTTATTTACCTTAAAATCTCGCATCATATCTTTTATCTCTTTCGTGACCTCTTTTCCACCTAGGTGTAATTCACGTCTATAACTTGAAGCTCTATTATAATACTCACACCTCTGGAGCATACACAATCCGGTGGGAGCTTCGTACTGACTTTTTATGAGGCTGGTACTTCTTCTAACTGGCTTCCTTGTAGAGCCATTATAGATTATGGTTGTTGTGTTATTTCTCTTGAACATCTGATATTAAGAGTGATTCTATCATGTTCTCAAGCAAAACTTCTATAATTTTTCTGGGTCCAATAATCAGACTCCTAATTTACTTGGGTGATGTAATTCTTTAGTTTCCTCTTCCTTCTGATTAGCCTTTACGTAGGCTTAAGTTGTCTTCCGATCTGTGGCTCATGGTATCAGTTATTACCTTAGCTTTCCATGGGCGTTATGGAATATCCATGATACAATCTTTCGTTTATGCCCTGAGCTCAATTCTTTCTTTTGACTTATACCAGAGTATTCTATAGCTGTATGATTGACAACAAATATGCTGCCTGGATAATGCTCCAAAATCTTGAGTGTATCCATAACATACTAACTCTGGATCATTGATCAAATAATTCTTTCATTTTATCTTAGCTTATCTTAGTGCCCACACTTGCCAGAGTTTTCATACAACTCATATGATCTCGAATATTACTTTTAATTCTTACTTCCTGTTCATTAGCCACGGTAGGTGCCACCTTCCTTTGGAATGCTTACAATGTTGTTGCGAGATTTTTGTTACACGATCATTTCTTCTTTAGGTCGTTGTGCTTAGGTTAAAGCCTTCTTTCCTATCTTCTTATTTAGTCTTTGGTTATAGTACTTAGGGAGAACCCTTGACTCTCGTAAAGATGTGAGCTTATTACGGACCTTTTTAATGTCCTTACTTGCCTATTATCATCCGTATTTGCTTACTTCCATGCCCTTGTGCATGTATGGTTGCTTCTGAACTGATATTTTGACTGCCTTCCCAATGACACTTTCTTTTATCCCTGTAACACTCATACGGTATCTTTAACTACCCCGACTCTTGTTTGAATATATCTCAAGTATTATAATGATATTCTTCGAGGCTGAACTCTCCATGTTGGGTTCTACTATGTTTATCTTACACGATCTGATGACTCGTCTGTAACCTCCTATTTAGCCATAACTGGGATCTTCCTAACCAATTACTCACTACTTGTTGGCTCGTTCTCATGTCAATATTCCTCTTAATCTTTCTTGGGTTATTTCCTTTGTCTTAACTTACGTCTCACATTGGCTCCTTATTTATTAATAACAGCTCGGGCAGGAACCTTTACTTCCTCTCCTTGATGTCGTGCTTGCACAATATTTTTGAATCGTACCGTATTTGTAAGATTTGGATAAGTGCCATCTCATTCCTCTTTCATTTATCGCATTATTTCTTTACCATTCTATAGTCACTAGAACCACTTAATTCTGACTTAATGCCACATCACTCCAAATTCCCCCCTTTAGGGGTGTACTAAGAGCTTAATCCACGAGGATCTACCTATAGATGTTTTACCTTTTCATCTTTGGCGTCGTTTCTCAACATTAGTGATCCTTACTCGCCTTGACAAATCCCCTTACTCGCGAGGGTGACACTTAATGTAACTCGTATATATAGTCCCTTAAGCTTAACTTTGCTAACATTGCTTGCTTTAGGGAAGCGTCTTCCTGAATGACCATTCTCTGAATTTCTCACGAATCTTCTTCTGTTGTCCGTCCTATTATTGGCGGAATGCGATCTGAAATTCTCATGATGCTGACTATTAAAAAATTACTTAGTCCCTAATTCATATTTAGTTTGTCTTATTCACCAGCACATACTGATTTTTATTACTCTGGGGTCTAACTTTTCCTCTTGGTAATCGCGCTAGAGTTGCGAACTTATTTCTCGAAATGAGGACATGATTGCATGGCCTATACTCTTTTGTTGTCCTAAGGCCTGTCACCCCTCGTCTCTTCCTTCACTTGACTATAGATTTTGTAATATTGTCATCTTTTGATCTACCGGTGTCATCCATGTACCGCATCTTACTCATAATGCTTCATTAACTCTTTTCTTATTTCTCGCTAACATTTATGCCTATCACTTTATTATGAAAAATCGAACAAGACATTCTTTTGCTTTTAGCTTTCCTTTACTCCGTCCAGTGGCTCTTCAAGTTGCTTGACGTTTTCACTTTACTAGGGACCCGAGCAACACTAAGGTAATATTATCCCTTCAAGGCTTATAGTGCATGTCTTTGTAGTACACATATTTGGCTGCACTATTTTAGAGTGCACTATCTTGGTGTATCATAAAGAAATCTATTAGCACATTTGCAATATCTTTCGAAAATGTCAACTAACGCAATCAATTCATCCATCATATCTTCTTATACTACTTTTGTTAACTCCCATAAGGCATATCTGGAAGGGGTGTGACCAATTGTTTATACTTCTGTTACTATTGAATATAACTCAAAAATCTTATGTCCCTCTGCCTCAATTATAAGCGTTGTTAACCTTCATCAACTGGGTATCTCATACCCTTTTTTCACCTTGCTCCTTTTACTTGCTGAAACTTGTACTTATCTTCTTAATCTCTCATTGTCCTTTACCATAAAGATGGATAGACATTTTTTCCTTAAGGCTTCTTATCAGGAAGCTTACACCTTTCATTACACCAATGATCTGCTAAAAACCTCATTTACTTATCGTAGGCATCATACAAAAATCTGATTCCTCTAACTCAGCTCTTCCACAACTATCTCTCTTTCCAACCTTTTTTCTGGATGTAGGCATCGTCTTATTATGAATAAAATAGATTTTCGGAATTTGAATTCTTATAAGTGAGCTCTACTACATGATCTAGAGTAAGAAGAAAGAGTGACAATCCTAAATGCCATGTAGCCTCCTGCTTATAAGTGTGGTGCACGACACACCCATAAACAAGACTCTACTAGACACAGCTTGTAGACTTCGTAGGACAAAACTGCTCTGATACCACTTTTGTCACGACCCAAACGTTGGGCCACGACGGGTACCCGGTACCTTACTCAGCCGAGTACCAACGTAACGTATCTTTCTTATTACATCATCATATACACATGACATATGGGCCTAATAGGCCAACATGATCCTTTATAAACTCAAAACATAGGCCGACAAGCCGTACAATCTTTCACGTACAAGACATATGTCTACAAGCCTCTAAGAATACGTAAATGTCATAAAGGTTGGGATAGAGTCCCTCCAATACCAAATAATACATGTCCAAATCATACTAACTAAACGAGCAACTCCGAAGCAAATGGAGCACACCAACATCTTCTGCTGGACTGATAGCCTACTTGGAGGGCTCTCGACCTGTCTATCGGGACCTGCGGGCATGAAACGCAGCATCCCCGGGCAAAAGGGACGTCAGTACGAATAATGTACCGAGTATGTAAGGCACATAAATAAATACATAAGGGACATGGAAGACATATAGAGTACATGACTCAACCTGTAAGACTGAATAACATTGTAAATCATAAATTACATTTAGCGTCATGCATATGCGCATGAATGCCATGTCGTGCATAGGTACATTTTTCATAACATCATCAGCCTCTGAAGGCATCCCATCATATCATATCGGCCACTGTAGGCAAAATCATCATCGTATACCAGCTGATCAGGTGGTGGTGCGTATATAACGCCATAACCTTTATCATATCCCATATACATATATATACATACATATATACGCGTATATAACGCCGTTTTAATCATATTTCAGCCACTATGGGCAACATCATAATCATATACCAGCTGATCAGGTGGTGGTACGTATATAACGCCGTAACCTTTTCCCATATCCTATATACATATATTTACATATATACGTGTATATAACACCATCTGGTCATGGGTCAATGCACATGAATGCAATGCATGAAAATTACGTTAATAAAATCTTACGGAATTTCATAAGACCATTTTGCCTTTGAGTAATATCATAAAGTAAACTCTTTTCAATTTTCGTATTTTTCTGACACTCATGAACATATGATAAAATATTATGACACCCGAAAATTCAAGAACATAGATATCTGTAATACTTCTATGAATAGAGTCATTCATGGAATATGTGCATTTGCACGTTTCGTTCGTATCGTATAGATCATGCCAAAAGAAAAAAAGGATAGCCTTAACATACCTGAGCCGATTCTCGTGACAATCTCTCCAACACAGATGATAGAAAAGTACTCTATACTGCGATATGGTGGCTTGTTGAAACTCATCGACCACAATCTCCAGATTTATCATTTTTTCATGTCCTTTGTTAAGGAAAAGGAGTCCAATCCGTTATGTGGATGAATGGTAACTTGATAATCTCTCTTTGACAAATCCAAGTAAAACAAATCAACACGTTGTCGATCGAGAACATGGCCGTCAGCAAAGCAGAATAGTTTCGTAGAAGCTGCAGCTTTGCCAAAAGAATCATGGATAATTTTCAACATTTTCATTATATGTCGAATTAGCTGGGAAGTTGATGTAATAAAACTCCAACGTCAATGTCTTGTGTTGGAATTGAAATTCTATAATCGGATTGGAATTGTACTCTTCAGTTCCCAACTCCAAGGTCTTGAAAATATTAAAAGGGAAATGGCTTGTTAGGTTCCCACCTATTAAAAAGGACTATGAGTCAAAAATTATGACTAAGAATCATATGATTTGTGTAGTGGCTTGCTGCCACGTTACTACACTTTAACCTTATCTAATAATTTATTCACTTATTAGTTAACCGGGTAATATTTCGTTACCCGGTAATTAATCAATTACCCACAAAATTAAAAATTATTCGCACTTAAAATATTACTCACTTTTCACATATATTATACACCTTACTATTATGGTCATGTGGTACCTTGTGTGGTACTAGTCCATAAATACCGGGTATCTTAGCTCGGGCCGTATTTTACCCATACATGGCAAACTTCGACAAATTTGTTTTTTTCGATATTACTTACCTCTTACCTTCACAAATTTACTCATCACTTATAATCCTTATAATCCCCAAATAAATCTCTTCCTTGGACTGATGTCAATTACCTTACGATAAATTCAACGTACATTATTGCAGGGTGCAACATCGTCGTAACTTATTACTGCGAAGCGTAACATCACCATAATGTAATATTGTTGGGTACAACACTATCGTAACTTAATACTGCAGGACGTAACACCATCGTAATATATTACTGCAGAGGGTAACATCATCGTAATATATTACTGCAGAGCATAACATTGTCATAATATAATACTGTCGAACGTAATATTGCACGACGTAACATATTCATTGATGACATTCTAGTGTATTCTCGTTCGGAGGCGGAACATGCGGGCGACTTGCGGATGGTATTACAGACGCTTCAGGATCGTAAGGTATATGCTAAGCTCTCCAAATGTGAATTTTGGCTGAACTCAGTAGCATTCCTTGGCCATGTGATATATGACGAGGGTATTAGTGTCGACACTCAAAAAATCGATGTAGTAAAGAATTGGCCGAGACCTACAACACCATCAGAAGTTCGCAGCTTCCTAGGGCTAGCAGGATATTATAGGCGGTTTGTAGAAGGGTTTTCCTCTATATCATCACCATTGACAAAGTTAACACAGAAAGCTACCAAGTTCCAGTGGTCTGACACTTGTGAATGTAGTTTTCAGGAGCAGAAGAATCGATTGACATCTGCACCAATGCTCACTCTCCCTAAAGGAACAGAAGGTTATGTGGTATATTGTGATGCCTCAGGTATAGGTTTGGGGTGCGTATTGATGCAGCGTGGGAAGATGATTGCTTATGCATCAAGACAATTGAAGAAGCATGAAAAGAATTATCCAACCCATGATTTGGAATTGGCTGCAGTAATATATGATTTGAAGATATGGCGGCACTACTTATACGACGTCGATGTTGACATCTACACAGATCACAAGAGTTTACAATACATCTTCAAGCAGAAAGAGTTGAATTTGAGGCAGCATAGGTGGCTTGAATTACTGAAAGACTACGACGTCGAGATATTGTATCATCCCGGTAAAGCCAATGTTGTGGCAGACGCTCTCAGCCGTAAATCAATGGGAAGCTTAGTACATATTGAGGCAGTTAGATGGGGGTTGACTAAAGAGCTTCACCAGCTAGCCAATATGAAAATCAAATTGTTAGACTTTGATGACGGAGATGTTACTGTACAGAATACATTAGAATCATCTTTGGTAGCCGAGGTAAAAGCACAGCAATATGAAGATCCTATCTTAGTACGATTAATGTCACACCCGAAAACCGAGGGGCGCGACCGACACTCAACCGGGTAGCCCCCAGCCAAGCGGACCTGGTTGTCTTTCCTATTCCACGTGATACCCTGCATTTCCATTACCCATTAACCAAGTGAAATAGCCATTTATAAATTTAAACACATTCTTACGAGATTTACATAACATACATAGTTACTTAGCGTGGTTTACAAGTTATACTGCCCAAAATACATAAGTACATAACCCACATTTCCTGTCTACGGAGCCTCTAGATATACAAAATAGTGTTACAATACTTGCCGGTAACAAGGCTCCGGCTATACCTTACGTAAATACCAAAATAAAATTTTCGAGAGGACAAGCGGCATGAGCCATGCAGGGCCCCGAGAGGAAAGGGGCTCACCAATTCAGCTGACGGGAGGTGAAGGAGTGCTACTGTCGGTGGGCTGGAGTACCTGTTGTGGAACCACATACAATCATAACACGAATGTAGCGCCCCCAACAAAAGGGACGTCAGTACATTTGAATTGTACTGGTATGTATGAACAAACTTTCCCCCAAGTAAAATCAAGAAATACATAGATAACAAACAATAGTAGAATCAACAATCAAATGCACATGAAAGGAACAACTAAAGCCAAACAAACTCCACAATCTCTCCTTTTCCCTTTTCAACATTATTTCATCACATCAATGATTTCACAACTTTGACATATTTTTATTTCAATAGTGATTTCGATCACTTTTCCACCCTTATTAACTCGGCCACCCTTATTACCTCGGCCACCCTTATCACCACAACCCACACCTTATAACTTCGGGTTGCGGCGTGCCACCTGATCCCACCGGACAATCACATTTCACAAGACAACAACAATAATTCACAAAGAATTTTCATAAATGTCAATACCATTTCCATCATATGCAACAACCCATATACAACTTAAGTCACAACAATAATTGCCCGCGACAAGTCACATATGATATTACCACAGTTGTTTCAATTGCATCAATTACAATTTCTTTCCATCATTTGTTACACAGCTCTTACCACATAAACACATTCACACACACACTTGGTTTGTTGCCATTTACTTACACCATTATATCGGGAGACTTAACCAACAACATTCAAGGCATATTAATCAGAAGAATTCGCAAATAGTCCACATAAGTAACACATACCAATTACTCGTACACCAAACAAGGTGACTTTACAAAGGTTAAAGTTAGCAATACATACCTGGAGTCGAATTCCCCCTTTTTTTCTTCTATTTCCAATTCACCAACAACCTAGTACCGTTAATGTAGTTCACAAGTTAACACATATAACTTAGAATTGAAGTTCACAAACTCAGCCCGAACTTACTTAGGTTATCAACCCCTCTTTTGCAAATCTTTAGTTCTACCCAATTCCTCTTACTAGATTCTAGGTTTTAAAGGACATGCATGTGTATCTCAACTTCCATTTTCAAGAATTAACGCATGAGAATCCCCCTTTTTGTTTACATCTGAAAACAATGAAAAAGGGTTGGGGATTTTAACTGCAAGAACGGAGATGAAGACAATTACTTGAAATTCCCCGGCCCGAGTGACTTTGAAGAATCAAATTGATGAAGGTAGGACTTTATCTATCAATAATTCTCTCTTCTCTCTCTCTAGTTTTGTTCAGAAAATATGTTAAAATAAGGGTTTGGGGTGTTTTGTTGGAATTGGCTGCAGTAATATATGCTTTGAAGATATGGCGGCACTACTTATACGGCGTCCATGTTGACATCTACACAGATCACAAGAGTTTACAATACATCTTCAAGCAGAAAGAGTTGAATTTGAGGCAGCGTAGGTGGCTTGAATTATTGAAAGACTACGACGTCGAGATATTGTATCATCCCGGTAAAGCCAATGTTGTGGCAGATGCTCTCAGCCGTAAATCAATGGGAAGCTTAGTACATATTGAGGCGGGTAGATGGGGGTTGATTAAAGAGCTTCATCAGCTAGCCAATATGAGAATCAGATTGTTAGACTCTGATGACGGAGGTGTTACTGTACAGAATACATCAGAATCATCTTTGGTAGCCGAGGTAAAAGCACGACAATATGAAGATCCTATCTTAGTACGATTAAGAGAGAGCATTCAGCAGTGTAAAAGTATGGCTTTTGAGATCGGAAGAGATGGGGCACTGAGATACCAGGGCCGATTATGTGTGCCTAATGTGGCAGGGTTGCGAGAGAAGATTATGAATGAGATTCATCAATCCCGATATTCCATCCATCCCGGCTCGACAAAGATGTATCATGATGTCAAGGAGCAGTATTGGTGGGATAACATGAAGAAGTCTATTGCAGAATTTGTTGCCCAATGTCCCAATTGTCAACAAGTAAAGATAGAACATCAGAAACCCGGCGGATTGCTTCAGAATGTAGAGATTCCGACCTGGAAAGGGGAGGTGATTAATATGGACTTCATTATTGGATTACCTCGCTTTTATCATAAGTTTGACTCCATCTGGGTGATAATTGATCGACTTACAAAATGTGCCCATTTTCTGCCAATTAAGACAACTTACACGGCTGAAGATTATGTGAAGTTGTATATCAAGGAGATTGTTAGGCTTCATGGTGTGCCGGTATCTATTATATCAGACCGAGGAGCTCAATTTACAGCTAACTTTTAAAGGTCTTTTTAGAAGGGTTTAGGCACACAAGTGAATCTCAACACTGCATTTCATCTGCAGACTGACGTACAGGCTGAACGTACCATTCAGACACTGGAAGATATGCTACGAGCATGTGTTCTAGATTTTAAGGGAAATTGGGATGACCATCTTCCACTCATAGAATTCGCCTATAATAATAGCTACCATTCCAGTATTAAAATGGCCCCATACGAGGCACTATACGAGAGAAGATGTAGATCACCAGTTGGATGGTTTGAAGTCGGTGAAATAGAATTATATGGGCCAGATTTGATTCACCAAGCTATTGAGAAGGTGAAAGTGATACAGGAGCGATTGAGGACGACACAAAGTAGGCAAAAATCTTATTCCGATGTCCGACGTTGTGATCTTGATTTTGAGGTTGGTGATTGGGTTTTCCTGAGGATCTCACCAATGAAGGGTATTATGCGTTTTGGGAAGAAAGGTAAGCTGGGTCCAAGGTATATCGGGCCATATAAAATTCTTCGACGGATTGGACAGGTTGCTTATGAGTTAGAATTGCCATCCGAATTGGAATTTGTCCACCCGGTATTCCATGTATTTATGTTGAGGAAATGTATTGGAGACCCTTCTCGAGTCGTCCCTATAAAAGATGTACAAGTTACAGAGGACCTATCATATGAAGAAGTGCCAGTGGTGATATTAGATCGACAAGTCCGCAAGCTGAGAACAAAAGATGTAGCTTCCGTCAAAGTATTGTGGAGGAACAAAAATATGGAAGAAATGACATGGGAAGAAGAAGAGGAGATGAAGTCTAAATACCCTTACCTATTCCAGAATGAAGATAACAAGGATGCTGGTGGAACACATGATACATTGTAAGGTGAAATGGCTCTATTAGGTAAGCAATAACTTGAGAATACTCTTCCTTAATACAAAATGGTGATATGCAGATAATGTACATGTCCATAATGCTTTGCATACTCTTATAAGGCCATACGTTGAGTTAAGCACTTGCAAGTTTATCCTCTATTTATGGGAGAAACTTGGCCAGTATCCACGATGATTTAAACTCCCCATGAACCCTTACATACGAGGATGAATGTTCCTAAGGGGGGAAGGGTGTTACAACCCATATCCACACGCGTTAGTTCATGCCATATATTAGTTAACATAAATCCAAGAAGGAATTACCTTTGAGATGATAAGAAGTTAATCCTATTGGTCTTAAGTGATACAAGGGTGTATAAGGGTGATTAACAAGTATTAGAAGTTAAACGAATCAAGGATGTTGTAACTCGTATTTTCAGGTAAACCTAGAGGTTCTTAATACACTCAAAAGGTCATGTATTAAGGTATTTGAATCATATAATATCCGTATCATAAGTCTTTAAGTCAAACGAGTTATGAAACAAAAGTCGACAAACGTTGTCGCAACTTAGGTTCATAATTTTACTTAAACATTAGGTCAAATGTTTCTAAGATTTTCTCCTAATTTACAAGGAATTAAGGGGTGATCTACCCACTAAATTAAACATCTATGGGTCTAGTTTCCAAATCATTAAACCGTTTGTCAATACAATACCGTAGTATAGAGATATTCATATTTTTGCAAGCCTGCACAGATTGGTAGATGACAAGTAGGTGCATCACTTACTTGCCAAAATGATAGGACAAAATTAAAAGACCTAAGTCGGACAAGAGAGGACTTTTAAGGGGTTATGAACTCAGTTATTTCATCCATATTTCAGACCCTCAATACCAAATTTAACCCCTGCAACTCCTCCCCAAAAATCCCACACAAACCCTAATCGATTTTCCCTCTCTTTCAAGTTCTATTTGAAGGTAAAACCTAGAGTTTGAAGAACCAAGGGAAGGATTGAGTTATCCAACAAGTAAGGTAAGTTACTGCCATATTTCATAAATTTTTCTGCTGTTAATTCATGATAATTCGTTCTATACATGTAAGAACTCACGGGACGGTGATAGGAAGCCGTGAGTTCGAGTTATTCACTTGTAGCAGATTGTTTTGTGGACTGTTTTGTGTTGCTGTTTGGCTGCGTGTTTTAATACTGTTTTGTGGAGTTTTGGAGGTGAAAGGGTGTGTAGAAACACTATATATATGTAGGGTTGTGGGCTGATAGTTATTCGTAACATTTCCGCGTCGTTTGACACGACTACGGTGGCCATCGTATGTATGATGTAATTAGGTTGTGCGTGGACTGTTTTGGGAGGCTTAATATGTTTATTATTGATGTTTTTAGGGCTGTTTGGTGATTGTTTTGAATGGTGTGAAGTCATATATATAGGGGAGGTGCTGTCCGTTTCAAAGTAAAATTGGTTGTGGTCGATAAATAATAGTTATGACGCTTAAATGATAACGATAGTATCGTTTCTCTTATTGTAGACTAAGGAGTTGTGACAATTGCATAGCTTGCGATTGGGGCAGTATATACAAGGTATGTGAGGCTGTCCCTTTCCTTCTTTTGCACGACTCCGATTGTACATAATGTAATGAACGAGCTTCCAAAGATAGAGAACTCTTAGAAGCTAGCAGTACTTATATTGCTTTCCCTCTTAAGGAATGACTGATGTTAATGTTGCTTCTCTTATTCTTATGTTATCAATGTTTTTGGTACTTCCTGATTCTTATAAGGTTAATAGTGAAGAGTTAGTCCTAATAGCGTCTACAGAGGATACCGACCTTACGTCACTCCGAAAGGTTTATAATATGTTTCCATGAGTCCAACATGCATTATATATATGTATCTATTTTACTCTACTGAGCCGCGCTATAGTCGGCTGGGTACGGCACTTATTGTGAAACCACTGATCAGTTGGGTTTTACCGAGCACCATGTGGCCAGGTACGATTCTACCGAGCCTTATGATGGCCGGGTATGTTTTTTACCGAGCCTATTATGGCTGGGTACGATATGATGATGATGATGCCCACAAAGGCATATGTTTTAAAAGTTTATGTATACATACATATGTATCATGCATTTCATGTCAGTAGCCCTCAGAGGTACTCAGATGTTCCAGGTTGTATATTCTCTATGCCTGCTTACATTACTGTTCGTATTTATGGTTCCCTGCCTTACATACTAAGTACTTTATTCGTACTGACGTCCTTTTGTTTGTGGATGCTGCATGTCGTGTTGCAGGCCCTGATAGACAGGCAGGTGCAGCTCCCCCACCACAGTAGGTTGACCAGTTCAGCAGTGATTGGCAAGATCCCTTCTTCGGACTTGCCGTGGTCTTGGTATGCATTTTTGTAATAGACATTATGGGTATGTCGGGGCCCTGTTCCGGCTATGTTGCAGCACTTATGTTCATTTAGAGGCTCATAGATAGGTGTCGACTTATGTATAGTTTGGTATGCCTTGTCGGCTGATTTTTGTTGTATAGTTTTCCATGGTAGCGTGGTAGCTCGTACCTTATATGTAGTTTCTTGATTGTCTGGTCATCACCTGTTATGCATGTTCATGCCATCATATTTTATTGTTGGTTGTCCATGATCCATGTCTACCATTTATATTGATCTCGTCAACCTTAAAAGATAATAAAAAAGGTTAGATAAAATGTACGTTGGTGCTCGGCAAGTATGGTCGGGTGCTAGTCATGGCCCTCCAGTTTGGGTCGTGACAAGTATGATGGGCTAAGTTCGTATTTCTCATGTTCCGTGATATTCATTATTAATTTGACTATTCCCAATAAGCCTTTTGTTGAAAGACATATGTTCCAAAAGTGTTTCGAATGCTTTTATCACATTGTATTATCTTTCGGAAATGTATTCAAATGTGACCATGTGACGATATTTTATGAATTCAATCATGTATCAATTTGTTTGTTATTAAGTCAAATCGTGGAAGAAAACTCAACATGCCCAAGACTCTTACTTGTTCATATGTGTACTAAAAGTCGTGATTAGAGATTCCTTGTTGTTGATAATCCTTGATGATGTTTGAAAATGAAATGGGTGAACATGAAATATGAAATACAGCCGACGTGCCAAGAATGATATTACAATCGCGGCCATTAGTGACAATGAAATGAAAGGACGTGTAAAAGGTTATGAAATGAGCTGAAAATTCTTAATATAATAAAAACTTTGGGAGTAACGTTAGTCACCGAGGATGAGTAGTTCGAAATAGCCTAACCCCGAAACTACACGTGCTAAGGAAGGAGCTATTGAGGGATAAATCCCCGAACCGATGTGTTGAGAATATTCCCCTTAAATGGGATGATATTGATGTGTTGAGATTATTCCCCTTATTTGGAATGGGATGATTACTAGCGAAATTTGATGTCTATCCACATGGCATTATGGTGATATGAACTAGCCGATCCGATCGAGATCGGATGCCATACTGGATACATGGTGGCGATTGTGATTGTGATTGGATGTCTTTGGGTGAGATGGCCTAGCCATTCGGGCCGTGAACGGACTCCATGCTTAAACACGGTGGTATATCGGTACTAAAGGTCTCCAACCTAAAATAATGAAATTTACTTGAAAACTTATCTTGCTCATAACTTGATGCTTTTGGTATTGTTTGAGGATTCCAATGATCCTGCGATCGTTTCTCCTTGAATTGTTACTTGTTCTATTGAGTGGTTATTTAGTCTCACATACTGGTACTATTCCATATGTACTGTTACGCAATGCCTTCCTGATGTTCTTTGGAAGGGCAACGTGAGGCTAAGCAACCGATGTCAGTGCGGTTGCTGTCCGCCAATGAGGTCCCCTCCGCACGCTAGACTAGATTGTCAGTGCCGTGTGGGAAAACCAATGTCACGAGCAATTGCGGAAGCTGAGAGAGAATTGGGTTTTGAATGATGATGATGATTTTATTGATGACTGAAATGCTGATTACAAAAGATGTGGTGTCGAGGGGGAGAGACACCAGAAAATTGCTTGCTTGAAAATGTTTGATTGTTTGGTCCCCCTTAATAATGGTTAAAAAAAATAAACCAACATTACATGACTAGTCCTAATAAAGTTGTAGAAGCACACTGAATGAAAATGATGTAAACTAGCCTATAATTACAATGAAAAAGACTTAGTTTATTACAAGGTAGAACTAAGTCCGATGGCAGCAACTTTGTCTTGAGGGTCAGGGTTTGTGCGCGTGCGACACTTGCTGTGTTGGCCTGAGGCTGGGCACTGGTGCTTGTCATCAGGGTTTGTGCGCGAGGCGCTGCTGGAATGGGCCTGCAACTGGGCGCTGGCGAGGCATAAGGATCTGCGCGCGCGGCATTGTTAGGGCACGCGGCGCTGTTGTCATTGGCCAGCCCTTGGGCGCTGGCGAGAGGCATCGGTGGGGCGACAGAGGTGCATGCGCGCTTGTAGCTTGGCGCAGCCAAGACCACGGGGCCGACCATGGCGCTAGGCATTGTGAGGCTTGCTAGGCCACCATGGGGCACGGCCAAGGGGTTATGGGGCGTGTCTGGAAAGCAGCCCATGACATTCTCCCCCACTTGAGTTGGCGCCGTCCTTGGAGCCTTATGATGATGATGATGATGATGATGACGATGCTTCTGGTTGTTGTTGGATGGGAGGTCTGTGCCCCTCTATTCTGTGAGCTTGTTGTTGTGGCGACGCAATGATTTCATGCGGCTGACATGGAAGATTGGATGGATCTTCCACCAGGATGGAGTTTTCACCTGGTATGTGGACTTCCCAATGCATTTTTCAATGGGCAGGGGCCCGATGTATTTTTGTTGCAGGCGAGGGTCATGGGTCCTCTCTGCAAACAAGTATCACTTTGGGATGCATATCATTACTTTGTCCCCTGTTTGATGTTGGGCAAAGCAAAGCTTTTGTTCGGTGAACCTTTTTTCCCGCTCTTGGGCTTTGAAGAGATAGCTCCGCACTATCCCCATGTTGCGCTCCCATTCGCTCGAGAAGTTGGCAGCTCGAGGAGATTTCGGCATGGTTGATGCATTCACCGTTTGCGGGAGAAGCGGTTGCTATCCGTTAACAATTTCAAAAGGGCTTTTGTTTGTATGATGGCTCTTTGAGAATTGAAACACAGTTGAGCAGCATCCAGGAGCTTCACCCAATGCTTCTGTGATTCGGTTGCAAAGTTGCGGAGATATTCCTCCAGCATGTCATCGAACCGGTCTGTCTGGCCATCCGATGGTGGATGGATGTCTGAGTTATGACTCAATGTCGACCCAAAGCACCTGAAGAGATGGGTCCAAAAGTTGCTAGTGAAGCATGAGTCGCGCCTACTAACAATATCTTTGGGCAGTCCCCAATGTGTGACAATGTGCGAGAAGAAGAGTCGAGCTGTATCTTCTGCTGATGCATTTTGCGGGGCTTCTATGAAGGTTGCATAGTTTGAAAACTGATCTATGACTACCATGATGGACGCAAGATTACCGACTTGGGGCAATCCCGTGATGAATCTGAGGGAAACACTTTCCCATGGTCTCTGAGGGACATGTAATGGCTGCGAGGGTCCCATCTGTGATGAATGATCCGACTTGTTCTTGTGGCATGGCTGACAAGTCTTCACACGCTGAGGAGCGTCACCAGTCTTTTGAGGCCGATGACATGATGGCTAATTGTTGTTGTGAAGGGTAGCCGGAACCAGGGGTTCATGTCTGTTGACTACCTTCTCCAACTGCATGGCCGAGATGTTTTCAGCGGCCATCTTTATGGGAAAACATGGTATGGTGCAGGGCTTGGCCCCGTTTCCTCCCATCATCAGGAGCATGTTGGCATATGGTACCGGTATAGTGTTGGTTTGCCTCATGAAATCCAAACCCACTATGATGTCGAAGTCATCTATGATTGCGATGCGTAGGTCGATGCTTCCTTTGTATGGGCCAAATTTCACTGGGACATTTGTAGTTGTTCCACCCAATGTCTGGGGTGGTGAGTGGATAGCCTTGACGCGGCCTTTGCTCTTTTGCACGACAAGACCCAGGCACTCTACTTGAGTTGAAGCCAAGTAGTTGTGGGTAGTACCCGTGTGTATCAATGCGTGAAGGGGCTTGCCATTCACTTTCAATTCGACGAACATTAGGGTCCTCGGTTGTTTAGGAGGCCTCTCGTCCATCTTTTCCTTCCCTTTCTTGGTGATTGGGACTGATGTTTTCTTAGGAGGACATGCACTGGTCCCCGCTAAGGCATGCAGGATAGAGCCAACAATTGCATTGAAGGTGCCTACCTGGTCTTCTTCTGATGTGTCTGATGCATCTGACTCATCCTCGATAGTCTGATGAGCATTGACCTTTATGTTTAGGCATTCATTGTCCCAATGTGCCCCGCCGCAATGACGGCATTCTGAGGGAGGATTTCTCCCCTGATTGTTGTTGATGGATGCAGCACTGTTACTGTTGGAGGGAGGAGTCTTAGTTTTGGATGCACTCCGATCTCCTCCACTTTTGTTTGGGCCACTATTGCTGGGATGGTTCCCGTTGAATCCCCTGCGGACAGACGGCTGGGGCCTGTCGTTCTGAGTTCCCAAATGATAATCGCCAAGGCATTCTGCAACTTGAATGGCCTTGGGCAGGGTGTCTACCCGTTGTCTCTATAGTTCCATACGGGCATGAGGTTTCAAACCTTCTATGAATGCGAAGAGTTTGTCTTTGTCCCCATGTCACGTATGTTTAGCATGAGTGTGGAGAATTCGCGCACGTACTCCCGCACTGATTTGGTATGGCGGAGTTCCTGTAGCTTTCTCCTTGCATTGTATTCCACATTTTCGTGTAAGAACTGCAGGCGTATGGCTTCCTTCAATTCATCCCATGTCTAAAGAGTATCTTCACCGGCCTTGATGGCTTAGTATTTGATCCGCCGCCAAAGTTTGGCATCGCCCTGAAGATACATGGCAACAATCGCTACCTTTTTGGATTCTTCCAAATGGCCCACGACATCAAAGTATTGTTCGATGTCGAAGATGAAGTTTTCCACTTCTTTAGCATCCCGAGATCCGTCGTATGGATTTGGCTCCAGTATCTTAAGCTTTTGTGGAATGGGGGTGATGTTTGTTGCACCCCTGATGTGGTTGTCGCCTCCTCGAAGTAGGCTCTGTAGGGCAGCATTGACAACATTGAGCTTGCCTATCAAGTCGTTTATGGTTTGCTGCATGGTAGTTAGTCTGTCTGCCTCTTGTTGTTGATTGGCTAAATCGTCGGCACGCTCCTGTTGGAGGTCCTCAAATTTGCCATGAATATTGGCAGTTTCAATGGCTGCCGTTTGTCGGTCCTCATCAGAGTCACGACTGATGTTTGCAATGTCATTTTCCGCCTGCCGCATTCGGCGGTCCAGGTCATCCAACCTTTGCACTAGGTTGTTGTTTTGATCAGGCACCGTATCCACGATGGGTCGTAATCGGTCAACCGTCTCTTCTAGGAATGCTAGACACTCCCTATGATTTACCATGGTCAGAAATGGTGATGATGGAAAATGTTTTTCCTCATCCAATGTCGAGCCTAGGCTCTGATACCAACTGTTACGCAACGCCTTCCTGATGTTCTTTGGAAGGGCAACGTAAGGCTAAGCAACCGATGTTAGTGCGGTTGTTGTCCGCCAATGAGGTCCCCTCCGCACGCTAAACTAGATTGTTCGTGCCGTGCGGGAAAACCAATGTCACGAGCAATTGTGGAAGCTGAGAGAGAATTGGGTTTTGAATGATGATGATGATTTTATTGATAACTGAAATGCTGATTACAAAAGATGCTTTGTCGAGGGGGATAGACACCAGAAAATTGCTTGCTTGAAAATGTTTGATGTTTGGTCCCCCTTAATAATGCTTAAAAAAATAAACCAACATTAATTAACTAGTCCTAATAAAGCTGTAGAAGCACACTGAATGAAAATGATGTAAACTAGCCTATAATTACAATGAAAAGGACTTAGTTTATTACAAGGTAGAACTAAGTCCGATGGCAGCAACTTTGTCTTGCGGGTCAGAGTCTGCATGCCCGTTGTTGTGGGCGCGTGTGACACTTGTTGAGTTGGCCTTTGGCTGGGAGCTGGTGCTTGGCATCAGGGTCTGTGCGCGAGGTGCTGCTGGAATGGGCCTGCAGCTGGGCGCTGGCGAGGCATCAAGATCTGCGCGCGCGGCATTGTCAGGGCGCGCGATGCTGTTTTCATTCGCCAGCCCTTGGGCGCTGGCGAGAGGCATCGGTGGGGTGACAGAGGCACATGCGCTCTTGTCGCTTGGCGTAGCCAAGACCACGGGGCCGACCATGGCGCTAGGCATTGTGAGGCTTGCTAGGCCGCCATGGGGAGCGGCCAAGGGGTTATGGGGCGTGTCTGGAAAACAGCCCATGACAGTACTAACATCCCTTTTGCCTAGGGCCCTGCATCTTTGATGGATGCAGGTGGTTCCACAACAGGCGGCATTGATCTGTGACAATGGTACACCCTACTCCCAGCTGATTTGGTTAGCCCCAGTTCATTTTGGGGAGTGTATCTTTTGTTTCTCAGGTATTGTGTTTTGAGGTATAACCGGGGATTGTTACCGTAAATATCATACCATTCATTTGTATCCATTAGAGGCTCCGTCGACATAGTGTGGGTTGCACCTTGGTTGTGGGAAAGTCAAACATAAGATGTTGTAATTGTACCACACGTTCCACTTTAAACTATGAAAGTATATGTAATTTTTTGGAGACTTATAATTGGCGTGACTAATGATAATGAATTGGTGTTGTCCACCTGATCTTCTCATTGCTTAATTAATAAAATAAATCCGCTTATTCATGGGTAAGTTCGGGTAGAAGGCATTGTACATACTTGGTTGAGCACCGGCCGCGCTCCTCGAGGTTGGAGCATGACACTTACGAGGACATCATGGAATTACATTTTTACAAGAGGAGTTTAGACAACATACCTTGCTTGAGCTTCCCTTAAATTACTACAACTTTCCAGAAATCCTAGTGACTTCAATCTATTAGAAACACGACAAATTTGAACAATAGTTAGGAAGTGGCTCACGTGTTCAGCTTATTTAAGCATTCTATCAAGCACTAGGTGTGCAATATGATTCAAGGTTCTTCTATGGTGGATTCCTTCATCCTATAACCCAAGCTCCACCCACCTAAGTTCAACAACCTCCCCAAAACCCTAAGTGGTACATGCATGAAAAAGGAACAACTCCCATACCCAAGGTGTTACATCTCCCGTTTTTGTACGTTAAGAGTTTCGTCTTTAGTTAATTGATGTAGACTCGGGAAGAGATCATATTGACATTAACGTATTTATGCTATATATAACAACCGATAAATAAGTGTTATAAAGGATAAATGGGTACACGAATTAAAGAAAACGAGTTTCGTTGAAAGTGATCTAGTCCCCGATAATTAACCAATTACCCGTATAATTAAGAATTACCCGACATTATAATACCCGTATAAACGAGTTTCCCAAATATTGGCATTTGGGATAAACTATGGGTCGAGCGATAATACCCGATAATTATGATCTAGTACCATGCAAGACATTATATGACCACGGTAGTATAATGTATAAAGTTTATATGAAGTATATTAAAAATAAATATAATATTAAATAATTTGTGGCAATTCTTAATTATACGGGTAATTGATTAATTATCGGGTAACGGGACAGTACCCGATTAATTAATAAGTGAATAAAAATTAATAAAATCTATCCACCAAAAATGTGACAGTTGGCCGCAATGACTCCTTAGTCATTTAATATGTGGTAACCAAGGATCAAAGCAAAATACACCTCATACTTATATTTATATATCATCCAAAATAGTAGTCATATTTACTACAATTAGAAGACTAGAAGATTACTTTCAAACAATGTCTAACGTTGCCACTCTCAAAAATAGAACATTGCAATTTTCAACTTTAATTAAAGATTTTATCTAAATACTCCATTAAACCATGAGAAATCTTGCAAGGTTCCAACGAGAATTTTAGGAATCGTAGCAGCGTAATATTTTGCGGGTTGTATACGGTGAAATTGGGGGGAACCAATTTCTCGTTAATAAGGCATCTCGGAAGATCATCTAGAAGGCCCGAGACCACGGACCGAGTACCCGCTCTCAAGGTCTATCGACACCCGGCTTGGGGATAATGTTGGCTGTGACCCCAACGGGCATGGGGAGTTTCCGAAGAGTGTAGCAGGGGCTGGCAAAATCTGTTAAGCTACTCTGAAGCTAGTATGAACCTACATCATGAAGTTAGTCAGTTGTCCCATCCCGTTTTTTTTTATCATTGATGTATTTTGTACTATGTTGGGATTTTCCCCTCCTATATTAGGGGGATCCTTGGCACTTTGTAAACCCTGTTGCTCCAATTACTCCACACAAAATATACAAAGAATATTTTATTTGCTCTCTAACATATTCTCTTGATATTATTGCCTTTATTTATTGTCTTCATCTTTTTTCATCATTTATTGCTCATCATCGACTATAAAGAGACTTTGTTGATTATTCCATACTCGTTAGCCCTACCATGATCACCCACGATAGCTCGAGTCTGACAAAGGTCATCTAAGAGAATTCCTTAGCGATTAAGGCAAAAATCAGTTCCGGGAAAGAGAGGCGACCAAGAGGAACAAAGCAAATGAGCCATAACATGTCATTCACATGATATTGGGAGGCGTCGATGCCCCGTAGGAACCCGTAATGAGAATGACCAAAAATATCAATCACTAGAGAAAAGTGAACCAGGGGATATATTCCTGAGGACGCCCTCACATTTAGCGAAGAGGACACTGAGACCTTGTCTCAACCTCACAACGACGCACTAGTAATCTGTTTCCTTGTAAATTCTTTTCAAATAAAATGTGTACTCGTGGATCCAGGTAGCTCGGCCAACATTATCAGGTCAAGGGTGATAGAGCAGCTCAGACTGCTTGACCAAATCGTGCCTGCGACTCGAGTCCTCAACGAATTCAACATGGAAAATGAAACACCAAAAGGAGAAATCACGCTCCCAGTCACCCTGGCCGGCACGACCCAAAACGCCAAATTCCATGTCATTGAAGGAGACATGAGGTATAGCGCCTTGTTTGGACGGCCATAGATACACTGCATGAGAGCAGTACCATCCACTCTCCACCAAATGATGAAATTCCCAACAAAGGATGGAATTAAAACCGTCTATGGGGAATAACATGCGGTTAGGGAAATGTTCACGGTGCACGACGTGGCACCGGTACCCATACCTCCGCTCGCAAAAGGGCCAAACGGTAATTAAGCCACACCCCAATTAAACCCAATTAAATGAAATAAAGGACCGTACCGTGTCCTCAACTCGAGTGATTGGAACATATCGATCCTCACAACATTGCTGGCGCGCTTCACACTAAGGTATAACCATCTCCCTTTTTATTTCGTATTTCAGACTAACTCTTATGCAAGCGCCCGACCGAAGCACTTAGAGCGTTAGTCCATCTCGAAGATCTTAAGGTTTCAAAGCATCCATTGCATTCTTTTCCTTCGACTGAGTTTTATCCAGAAAATGGTTTTACCGACAAGGTTTTTAACGAGGCAACATCTGTATGCTACCTAAGGGAGACTCAATAAATGTTCGAACACTGAGGGGCATTCCTCCCGGAAGCCACCCGCTCGGAAAAACCAAAAAATGCCAAGTGGGGTCCCTATAAGAAAATGATGTACTGGGCCAAACGGTTGAACGAATCGTGTCCGTATAGTCGGGCCCCCAACGGCGAATACATGTAAACTTGTACCAAATAATTGAAGAATATCTTTTGTCAAAGCATCTCGAGTTCCAGGAGAAGATTGACACCTCAGCGAAAACGATTTCACTGCCGGAAATGTCCACAAGACTCAGGGACTGGTATCAACAATTCAATGCCCGAATGACCTCAGGGTAAGGATCTCCAAAATCATAAGCCCTCAGATAAGGCAACGCATAAATTGCTAAACATCTCCAACGCCAAGAGTACCTTGAATACTCAATGATTGGCGTCAAAATCTCAAAAGAAAAATGCATGGCCTCAGGGTCAGAATTTCCAAAATCGTAAGCCCTCGACGAGGCAATGCAATGTTTGCAAAAAATGTCTCCCGAGTTAATAAACTCTAGACGACATGGGGACTGCCATCAAGTGCCGCCTCCATCGACTTATCAAAACCCGAGGCCGTAAGACCCCGAGCGGGCAAACTCGGTCTCGTAAGACCTACGCAGGGCAGCAACTATATCTGTAAGACCTCAAACAAGGCATGAAAAATACTTGTACCAAGTATCCAAAACTGTAAGACCTCAACGGCATGTAAAACCTGTAAGACCTCACTAAAGTCATAGACCTGATCACAATGTTTCAGCTATATATCAAACTTTTAAGACCCCTAAAAAGGCATACCCTCGATATAGATGCCGAAACTACTTCACTCAGGACTCAAAGGCTCCAGCCAAACACAAGTGAATCTGGTCACACGACTGTACCAGCCGAACTAACGCAACTCGGGGACGCTCGACCGTCGCTACAAGGCGTAAGAGCCATTGTCACCATCCCACACAGGCCTTCAAATTACTCCGAATCTACTTCGGAAAGAACTAGTTAAACATGCTACCCTCGACATAGGCAAATGAGCTTCGACCATGTCAGCTACAAATCACAGGCTTCGAGCTACTAAGCCTACGAGCCAAACCTCATGAGGTGCTCGAACATCGTCGGAAGTTGCTCGAAATCGAGGTTCTTGCTGAACCGACGACGAATCAGGCAAAAATTACTTCAAAAGTCCTTAACAAGAGGAAAATAAATACTACATAAATGGTTGCATCGACGAAGCACGTAAGAGCCATAGTCTCCAGCCTAATGAGCCTCAAGGCCACATACACAAAAGGTCGCTTCGAGCAAGCGTGTAAGAGCCACTGTCGCCAACCAGAAATATGAAAACTTAAGGGTCACAATGAGCTCGAGTCGTAACCCGATTTAGAGAGTGGACCAAAAACAGTTAAATATATATGCCTAAGGGCAAAGCGTAAGATCCATTGTCATCAGCTTACATTAAAAGGTCGCCTCGACCGAAAATGTAAGAGCCATTGTCGCTAGCTTACATTAAAAGGACGCTTTGACCCAAAGCGTGAGAGCCATTGTTGCCAACTTACATTAAAAGGTCGATTCGACCCAAAGCATAAGAGCCACTATCTCCAGCCTAAAATTCGGCCATTCGAACGTCAAATAAGCTCGAGTCGATGCCCGAATCTGGGACTGAGCCCAAAGCAAGTGGCCTAAGTATGCCTAAGATCGAAATTACGTAGTAGCCTACGGGCAAGTCCAATGAGTCCCGGAGCCACATCACTACTCTGAGGGTTCTTACCAACGCAAAAACCAGCTCGCCTGGTGACATCAAGAGAGAAAAAGATACGAAAGTAGTAAATCCACAAGGTTTTCTTTCATATACATGCAAGAAGCGCAATCTCCGTCTACAGACATGCTTCGAAAATGCTACAGATAGATGGCAAAATCTATGCCCCCCTGGGTGCTATGGCCTGCCGGCCTCATATTTGCTTTCTTCGTCATCGGTCAAAAGCAATAGAGCATCACGCTCATCCACCCTTGCTAACGCCAATTCCCCCAAGAGGGCGAAGCACCTAGCACAGATCTCCTCGCAGTCAAGGGTTCTTTTCAGCTCGGTGAGCATCGGCAGCATCCTGTGAATAGATTGCCATCTCCTGGTCAGCCTTAGTCCGGCTCATTGCAGCTTCTGCCCGTGCATCAATAATCTCATCCCGTCTTTCGAAGCTTGGATTTGAGTTTCGCAATCATTTCCATCTAAACCAAAGCATTATCACAATCTAAGAGAATTTGAGCTTTAAAAGTAGGAACTTTAGCTAGGGCATCCTTCCCGTCTAAAGCCTGAGCCTCCGCCCAAATATTCAGCCCATCATGCTCACACCTGGCCCGACCTACTTCATTTTGGAGGCACGCGAGAGACCAATAGGCGGAATGCACGCTCGCTCGGGATAGTAAAATACCTGCTCTTTCAGGTGGTTCTCGTAATTCAAGCTCCGGACCACCTCATACTGCAAATATACTAACTCACCTTGTTTTTCATCACAAAGGAGCCTAAGGGATCTCTCCTCATCCAGAGCTTTCCGTAGCCTGGTTTGACAATGAAGAAGCCCGGTCTTAAGCTTATCGAATGCCTGCAAAATAAGGCCAATAAGGAAGGAAAGGCACGAAGCTCGAAAGACCTATGCCGAAACTCACCACAAAGTGAAGCTGTTGGGCTTCCTAGAAGGCCGAGCGCACACCTACCAATCCAGCCCCTTCGGCCCTGAAAGAGCCTACTCCGGTCGAAGCACGGTCACTCGGTGTATGCGACCCCGGGTTTCTAATATCTCTCAAAATGCTATCGACTGAAAAAGAAGGTGATAGCAATGGAGAAACCCTCTTTCTAGAACCGGGAGCCGCAGACACGACAAGCTTAGATGATGCTTCTGTTCCGAAGCCCCGGTCCCGCTCCTCCTTACTTTGAGCGCCATCGCCTTGTGAAAGCACCTCTCGTTAATTGTTACCGTGCTTCAGCCCAGGAGTTGGCAACCCTTCCCCTCTACGAAGGAGCACAGCCTCGCCTCGAAAGGCTCTCCAATGCCTACAACAGTAAGATTTATGCGCGTAAAGGGGATTTGCTTCTCCACATGAATGAAGGGAAAGGAATGAATAGCGCAACACTCACCATGGTATTTTGCTTCCCATCTACCCTGGGACAATGCTCTCCACTTGCGCTAATCACTAGTCGAATAAATCGCCAATTCTTGGACCCAATCCGCCAGATTAGGAACGTCGCCCAACGCCCATGAAACTGCTGCAGAAGAAGAAAGAAAGGCACGGTTATGAAACCAGTTTGCACTATAGGCAAAACTAAGAAAGCGCAAAATGCACCACTTACGTATGTAATTCCATTTCTTAAGAAATGGCTCAAGCTCCACGGTGATAATGTCAGTGGTCCGCACTCGGACGAAATGACTCATCCATCACCAATCTCCATCCTCCTCATCATCAACAATGAAGTGCGTAGTCGATCGACATCGCAAGGTTTGCAAACCTCGATGGTGAAAGGTCTGGTATAGCCTAATAAGATGACTGAGCGAAAATTCAAGCCCAGCCTTCTCCACGAAAAATCTCACCATAAACACCATTCGCCAAAACGATGGATGGACCTGCGCCAAGGTAACTCGATACTCTATGAAGAAGTCGAGCACAACCCTATCAAGGGGGTCCAGTGTGAAAGGATACATGTACACATTCAAAAACCCATCAGCATGATCCGTGATGCCCTCATCCGGGGAAAATGCCTGTAGCATCACTTTCTCCCCTCCCCCCCATCCGCAGTCTTTTATCGCTAACTCAAGATTTGATTCCCCTATATATGAAGTGGTCTTCAAGGCATACTCTCATTGATCCTAAAGATCAGAGGTGAATCTCTCCCCTCCCTGTCGGGCAAGCCCCGACATATCGGCAGTGGCAATGACAAATCAGAGAACAAAATGGCAGAAATATGTGCAGATGCGTTAGTGCTCGAGTACCGAAAGGCTAATGCAGAAAAAGAAGGGCAACTGATTAAAATGGTGTAACCCATGAGAAAGAATAAACAACCCTATTTATATACGGAAAAAATGGCGACGATTCACCTGCCTCAAAGCTGGTTAAGAACACTAACTGATGCCGCCTTCTCCAGTCTCGAGGTGGTACCTGACCTTGAGGACCTCCATCAGAACAAGGTTAGGCTCCAAGAAGCCAATATTACCTTCTCCAGTCCCAAGGTGGTACCCGACCTCGAGGACCTCCATCAGAACAAGGTTAGGCTCCAGGAAGCCGAAGATCTCCAACACCGAGGTGGTACTCGACCTCGAAGATCTCCATCAAAGGGAAATTTTGGCTCCAGGAAGCTAATGGAATCATTACAAGACCCGAGATGATACTCGACCTCGGGGGTTTTTTGTCAAAAGGGAATCAGGCTCCAAGGAAATAAGCATTTAGACTCCACCCATATGGGCTTGGCCCTGAGGTACCGTCCGAGATCAGACAAACCCTCTTTCGAGATCTATCTACAACGCCCTAAAGCTATTTACACTAAGCCCAAAGTGAGTTTCTAGGTGGTCCGAATTTTAACGAACCTCCGCTTGGGGACTGCCCTCAAGAGATCAAAGGCAGTACCTGTCCATAGGCCTTCGAGAAAATTTCTTCTCAAAGTTTACCACAGAGTATAAGTAATAAACCATGATTCTGAGGCCCAAAACGTTACTTTCATTCTACTCGAAGTCAAGATCTCGGCGACCCAAGTTACTTGGCCCAATTCAGGTTCGATCCAAGGGATCGCAAAGAGTTCCGCGCAAGGCCATATTAATTGGCCAATGGACAAAAAGAATACTCGCATCTGGGTTTGGTTTTGGAAACATCATATGGAGCCATGCATTCAGGGTCTCCACAATACATAAAAGAATATAGCAAGCGTCGAAGACCAATTGGAGAAAATATCTTTGTATTCATGAAACATTCAATTACAAACGCCCACGAGGGTTCCTTACATATGTTTACAAAAGCCCACGAGGGGTCCTTACATAGAAATAAAGAATAAGGAAGGTGTACATATAATAAAAGCCTAACGGCCTAGACTATTCTCAAAGGTGCATCCTCGATAGCAACATTTTTGGGCATTATCTCCTCAAGCACGCCTCCACAAAGACAATATCTTCCAAGCGCAATCCCCTCGTGAGTCTTATCTCATTTCCCTAGAATGGCATCATCAAAAGGAGAGACGACAAAAAGGAAAATGATGGAGAAGAGCAAAGTGATGCGGTAGAAGTAGGAAGGAACGAAGAAGTTGCTAGGTGAAAAATCTGGCTAATATGGATTTCGCCAGGCTATTACTGTAACACCACTTCTTGAGACACTACCCCAGTGCGAGATGCAATAGTTAGTAGATATTACGACCTTACTCCATGGAAAACGAAGGGAACGAGGTACCGCACCAGATAATCAGGAGAGGTGAGCAGCGGTGTATAGTCCGAGCCCCCTCTTGAGCAGCGGTGTATAATCCAAATATTTCCTCCGGTCGGAGGAAATCAGCCCTCTGCTTTGCCGTCCTAAGCCAATGGCGATAGCAACAACAACAACAACAACATCAACAAAATAATGTAATCTCGCTCGACCAGAGAAGGGCCGGGAGAGGCTATGGCATATCTGATAGAAGTACCGCCATACAATCTTGAGGCCATGGGCCTCAAACATGGTAAACAACCCAGAATAAAGATAGCGAGAAAGGAATAATTGATAGGTATGGGAAGATACTTGGATAAAAGGCTGACCTCATGAGGCCCCCATTTATAGAAAGGGGGCAACGTAATCGACGGCGCAATTATCGCCCTCGAAAAACGTAACGACATGCGCATTAAATTCGTCACTGGGAGTTGAATCGACGGAGGCATTATGGCTTTGAAAAATGAGAAACTGCAACACATTGAATGGGCCTAGAAAAGCAAAAAAGATGAAACTTTTCGGTAATAATGGAGTATTGCATCATCAGTATGATGTCTCTATAGGAAGCCTGAATAGTGGGATGTCAAAATAGTTTCTAATCTCTCCTCTCTAAGAAATGCGGGGACTATCTGTATACGGTGAAATCGGGGTAACCAATTTCTCGTTTATAAGGTGTCATGGAAGATCACCTCGAAGGCTCGATACCACAGATCGAGTACCCCCCCCCTCTAGGTCTATCGACACCCGACCCGGGGATAATGATGGCCGTGAGCCCAACGGGCTTGGGGAGTTTCCAAAGAGTGCAGCCGGGGCCGACAAAATCTATTAGGCTAGTCTGAAGCTATTCTGAACCTACATCGTGAAGTTAGTCTGTTGTCTCATCCTGTTTTCTTTATCATTGATGTATTTTGTACTATGTTGGGATTTTTCCCTCCTATATAAGGGGGATCCTTGGCACTTTGTAAACCCTATTGCTCCAATTACACTACACGAAATATACAAAGAACATTTTGTTTGCTCTCTAACATATTCTCTAGATATTATTACCTCTATTTATTGTCTTCATCTTTGTTCATCATTTATTGCTCATCATCGGCTATAAAGAGCCTTCGTTGATTATTCCATACCCGTTAGCCCTACCCTGATCAAGTTCGAGCCCTGGAATTGACCTCTAGGCACCAAATCGACAGGCTCGAGGCCTTGAATAACTGACTTAATGATTTGATTGTAGGTCCCTCCTTAACTTTATTTCTTCTATAAATCTCACATACTTGACATCAACTGCTTAACAAACTAGCGTAAAAATATATCACGTAATTTTAGAGTCCCATCAATAAATTTAATTGTTATTACTATTTTCACGGTAAACACGGGGCTAAAGTAGTACGATGCAATCTTTTCCAAGAACATTATACGGATTTTCCCTAATCCAGGTATGTTAAGGCCATCACTTCTTTCTTTTGGCATGGTCGAAATTATACTGAAGAAACAAGCAAACACACAGTTTCCACAAATTACTCTATTGAAAGAAATAGTAAGGTTGTCTATATTCTTGATTCCCCATGTGAATTATTATTATCTTCTGTTCATGGGTCTCAGAATAATACGTAGTTGAAAAAGTTTATCCGGAAGGCATATCGTCTCGGCCACTATAGGCAACATCATTAACATATACTAGATGATCAGGTGGTGGTGCGTATATAATGTTGTAACCTTTTCCCATATCCCATATACATATATTTACATGCCCCTTCTCGGCTTCTACCATAGCCCCGGACTCTCGCGGCCCTACAAGGGGTCACGACTGTCTGATCGTCGGATCCAGCGGTGCGTGTACTCACCATATGTGAGGGAATAGATTGACTCAGAATCAGAATTTAGAAGTCAACACATTCGCATAATAAGGAATAAAAGAAACGAAGTTTCCTAACAACTCCATATCCTCTTGACGATAAGTACAGATGTCTTCTTGCCGATCCACAAGACTCTTCTAAAACTGCTTATGACTCATAACACCTATGAACCTAGAGTTATGATACCAACTTGCCACGACTCAAATCTCCCTCTATAGCATGACGTGAGGGAAACTAGTCTCTAAGACTATATAAACCTAACATCCATAAAGAATTACATAAATAATAATAAAACATCAAATTAAACCAACAACTATCTTAAAAAAGACTCCATAATACAATAGCAAACAATGTCCAAAATCTAGTAAGACCAAGTCATAAGCTCCACATGAGTATTTTGAAATATCCCTAATACAACAATATCTATAAAAGGAGAATGAAAGAGAAACTAAGAAAGAGGGTGACTCCGAGGCATGCGAACACCGGAAGGTATACCTTGACGTCTCTGATCAAAGCTCAACTCACGGATGCCTATACCGGTATGAAGTACCTGGATCTATAGAAAATGATGTGCAGAAGCGTAGTATGAGTACACCACAATAGTACCCTATAAGAATCAAGCCTAACATCTGTAGAGTAGTGACGGGGTCAGGTCAGGACACCTATTGCATAAATAAAGAAATGGAACAGTTATAGTACAGTATGATAATGGAAAAAATGGAAATGATACAAAGAAGAAAATATAACAAGAATAACTACACTAAAATTAAGGAAATAAAGACATCACGGTAGAAACACATAATAAGTATGCAAAGAAAATGATGCAGAAAAAGCGCAAGCGATGTAAATGAAAGATAGCAACAAGAATCACTACCGAGGTAAAATTCACAACATTTCCTTATACCACCACAGGAGCCTTGCCTTTAGTTTGAAAATCATTTTTCTGAAATAGCTACCCGCATTTTATCCCACCTTATCATAGCGCGTGGCTTTCAAGTAGTGCCCCTGCTTGCAACACGCGTATCAAGCCCAGCTTATATCAGCGCATGCGTATCAACCCATATCCTTAAACCACTGCATACATATCAATATCATAACATATCACAAATCACGCCTCAAGTTCCCAACACCACAACTTGTCAAATAAGTCAACAACAATACTCTTTCCACAATAAATAACCCATGGCTCAATCACGGTACGTACAAGAGTCTCAACAACAGCAACTGAAAGTGAACAACTCCAACAACAAAACTCAACAACAACTTATTTTGAGCAATAATAACTTCAAGTAAGGTAACTCAACGGTTATGTATTTAACAAGGAAATGAGAAAACAATAACTATAGCTAAGCATGTATGGGAAAATAACAACTAAGAGATGAGATAAGTATTAACAATGTCAAGTGAATCATTTAAGCATAGAGTAATGATTATGAATATAACATGTTATAACAATTCAATTAAATGCATGAAAAGAATCTACATAGATTAAACCGGCTAATTAACACATTTAGCCCGTGTACCCACTCGTTCACTTGCGTAAACAGCTTTCACGTACCACAATTAACACAAAACAACACTAATCCTAAGGGGCAATTCCCTACATAAAGTAAGGAAATATACTTACCCCAAAACACGCTTACTCTATCCACTAGTAAGCCTTTTCACAATTATCTAACTTTGAACGGCTTTGAATCTAGCCAAGATAACTTTATACCATAAATACAAACATAGGAAACTATTCTGAATAATAAAGTTGCACTATTTAAAGAAAATTAAAAAGTCAACCCCGCAATCGTGTCTCAGAACCAGACAAAAATTAGAAAACCCGAACACCCATTCAATAACGATTCCAACCATACTAAAACAACTCAATTCCGATCTCAAATCATCCTTCAAATCCTCAAAATTCAGTCTATGAAGTTTTCACAATTTTCTCCATTTTTTTCCAACTCAAAACACTAACTAAATGATAAAAACAACGATGGATTCATATATAATAGCCAAATTTGAGTTAGAATCACTTACCCCGATCAATTACTTGAAAATTCCTGTAAAATTTCCACAAATGGAGCTCTCTAAGTCAAAAGATGAAGAATGAAATAAACCCTCGAATTCACCCTTTTCTGTAACGATCTTGCTTCTGGGAGCCCTTGTTCGCATCTACGGCTCCGCACTTGAGGAAATTCAATCGCATGTTCAGCTCTCACTTAAGCGCCTGAGAAATTCTATCTGCGGACCCTAAAGGGCATTCTGCTTGCACTTATGTAGAGGCAAGCTGCTTCTGCGCGTACGTTTCTGCGAATCAATGACCGCACCTAATGTCCCAAATTGCCTGTCGAACTTCCGCTTATATGTCTCATAACCCAAAGTTCATAGGTGCGAGTGCAATAGAACCTCAGCAACATCAACATTCCATTAATTCGAAAAATGATCTGACTTCTGTTCGATTCACACTCGGGGCCCTGATACCCCATCCGAATATACCAACAAGTTCCGAAACACATAAAGGACCTACTCAAGGCCTAAAACCATATCAAACAACATTGATTCTAAGAATCGCAATTCAATCCAAACCTATTAAAATCATGAGCATCCAACTTCAAAAACTAATGCTGATTTATACCAAACAAACTCTTATTGACATCAAATTTTGCACACACATCATAAATCACACACAGGATGATTCCAACTTCCAAAATCCGAATCCGAGCCTGATATCAATAAAGTCAACTCTTGGTCAAACTCTCAACCTTCCAAACCTTCAACTTTCTAACTTTTTCCAATTCAATATAAAACAACCTATGGACCTCCAAATCAACATCCAAACATACTCCTAATTCCATAATCACTATACAAAGCTATCAGAACCGTCAAAGCTCCATTTCGGAGTCATTTACACAAAAGCCAAACTTAGGTTATCCCTCTCAACTTAAGCATCCAACATAGGGACTTAGTATTCCATTTCACTCCGAAACTCACCCAAAACCAAAACACCACCCAGACAAGTCACATAATCACAATATAACATAGAGGAGGCAATAACAAGGGGATATGCGCTAAAATACTCAAAACGGCCAGCATGGTTGTTACACAGCATCAAAACCAAGAATCATGTATCACAACCAAAAACTTCAAACTTTCTTAAGTTCAAATTCTAACTTTCAACTAGCAGCACCGAATCAACCCCTGGCTATCTAAGGCCCAAATAAAACGTATGTACAAGTGTAAAATAATTATACAAACCTATTGAAACCTTCAAAATATAAATCTGACATTGTTTATCCAAAAGTCAAGCCTTGGTCAACTCCTACCACCTTAAGCATCAAACTATGAACTAAGTGTTTCATTTAACTACCGAACCTATGCTTTATTACGTAATCTATTATATTTAATTATGTCTTTGAAGGTTTTAATATTGTGTTTAACACAATCTATTTTTCTATTTATGTTACTGAGGTTTTTAAGAAGTTTCCATTTCTGGGTGTTATAGAATCTTATGTAATGAAAAGTGTTATGTTTCATTTATAAACAGATTTTATTAACTTGATATGTGATCATTAATCTGAATATAAATCTAATTCATATAGATCTAATATATCTATTTCTTGTGATACAATTAGTTCTGTAAATGCTTGTTCCATTACATATATTATTTCAAAAGTAACTAAAATATCATAAATTTTTCTTTTAACATCGTTATTAAGTCTGTTAAAGATATATAATATAAGTATTTTGTAGTCAATATTTTCTTCTAATAAATACGTGTGGTTGTTCATTCAGATTTACTATTTATCCTTATCATGTGTTTACTAAACATATTCCCTCTAACCTCTTTGTTTATCATAGAGTTTATCATATTTTAATAAGTTATACTGAACAATCTTTTCTGGTCACTACCATGTTTTTCATGCTTCAATCATTTACCCTAACAGCGCCTCAACTCTGTGTACTCCCCTAAACGGCTTCCTTGCCTACTGGTTTCCACTTTAGGATGGCATAGTCTGGGCTTAACTACTCTCAGCATTATTAGACAGGCAAACTTTCTCAAGATGTTCTTTATAACAGTACTATAACATGATAAACAATTATGATATTCAAGAGATTATAAGGAATATAAGAGTTTAGTTAAACATGATTATGAATAAACTTACCTGGTTTTGTAACTCGTTTGAATGCTCCATAGCTTTCAGAAGTTTGTATATAATCAGATATTTTATTGAGAGAAGATAAGAGAGAGAAGGTGAGTATGAGGATGTCCTTTCTTCCTCGGATTTACATTCTATATATAGAAAATTAAAACGACTCCTACTGTTCACAAATGACTCTTACTATTCATGAACGACCTTTACTGTTCATGATTATGACTCTTACTATTTACTTTACGACTTTTTTACATGACTCTTACTATTCATGAACGACCTTTACTGTTCATGATTATGACTCTTACTTTACGACTTTTTTACATTATTTGTTTTCAATAGTTGTTTCCTTTATTTGTCTTCTTGCTGATACCTTCAATCTAGTTGGACTTCTGGTACATAGTTATCATCTCCGTTGCACTTTGAACATATGTGGTCTGGATATTTGTGTCCCACTAGTTTGCAGTATCTTGTCAATAACTCCTTTGAAATAAATTTTTTTTTCAATGCTCTGGTAGTTGGTTGCATTTCTGGCTTTAATAATGATAGAATCCATTTCTGGACTTCATCCATATCTCCTTGTCGTAGTTCTTTTGAGTTGGCATATATCATTAACTAGTGTCTGGAATAATAGCTCCAGATAGCATTTCCTTGTAGATAATTGATAGCTAGTTCTTGAATAATAGTTGTTATACCAATTATTCTTTTGTTGGCATAGAAACTTGGTATCTCCATTTTCTGTATCTCCGGTTGTTTCTCTATTTCTTCCGGTATTATCATATCTCGTGTTAGTCCTATCTTTATCACCTGTATAATGGGTTTTATTTCATCATATAGTATTTCAGCTGGTGCTGTATAGAATTTGATGAAGAATAGGTTGCCTTTTGTAATTCTTTTGAAGGTGACAAATGCTTTGTATAGCTCTGGTATTCCAATTATTTCTTCTCCGTCGTGGGTATATACGGTGCTGAGTAGTCCGTAGTTGTAACATGTCTTTACTAGGTTGGCTTTTGTTTTTGGTTGGGCTATTAGCCTATTATATCCCTGTAGTTTTTGGGTTATATAATCTTGTGTTGGATCTGTAGTAGTAGTTGATCTGGGGTTTAGGTTTAGAAATGTCTGAATTTTATATATATTCTCAATATATGTTTGAGTAATATGGTTATATACCTTTTTGTTGTGGTGTAGGCTATTAGCATAGGTTGTAGTTTGTGGGGTTATAGCTATTGCTTCTTTTGGCTTTTTTGATGTAAATGGCTTATCAAATACGTTGTTTAAATTTACATTGGTATGTAGCTTCTTATTCACCTGTTTGCTTGTGCCTGCAGCTGTAGGTAAACAAACTTTGTCATGGGTTTTTTGGAGTTTCCCAACGTCTCCTTCTAATTCTGGAATTTTTAAGTCTTCCGATCGACTTAGCTCCGCATTTTTATAGTCATGCTGCTGACTTTCTAGCTGTTGTAATCTTTTGCCCATACTATCCATCTGTAATGATAGGGTAGTAAGGATTGCAAATATATCTTTCGATTCTTGATTCTCATCAGTTTGAGTACTTTTGTCTTGATAAGTAATCTGCAATAACATTCTTGTCAGTTCGTATTACTTCAATTGTAAATATAAAATTTTGTATATTCAATACAAGTCTTCTTATTTCCTTTGTAGTTACTGAATCTTGTGCTTTCCGTGTTATCCACCATTTTACTTGTGTATTATCTGTTCTTACAATAAACTTGTTATAAACAATATATGGCTCAAATGCTAACAAACATTTATATAATCCAAATAGTTCTTTCCTATTTATCTCCCATTTAATTTGTGGTTCCGTGTATGATCCTGAATAATATCTACAATGGTGTTCAATATTTTCATTATCATATTTATATTTTAGAACTCCTCCATAGCTGTGATCACTAGAATCAGTTTCTACAATATATGTGAACTTTTTCTTTTCATCTGGGAAATATAGTTTTGGTAATTTTTTACACATATTTTTTATCTTCTGTATATGTATTTTATCCTTTTCGTCAAAATGATATTCTATATCCTTTTTTAATTTTCTCTGTAATGGTTTTAAGTTTTCTGCTAATTTAGGAATATATTCTCTTACTTGGTTAACCAATCCTAAAAATGATTGTAACTTCTTTTTTGTATCAAGTGTTTCATTTAAGTTAATTATTTTTTGTACTATATGGGTTTGCATTTTTATTCCGTTTTTGTCTATTTGTATACCTAAAAATTCTATTTGATTTTTCATTACTTCTGCTTTCTTTTTACTTAAACTTATTCCTGATATTTCTACAATGTGTATGAATTTTTCTAGTAGTTTTATATGTTCGTTCTCTGTTCTAGAATATAACAGTATATCATCTATATATATTATACAATTTTCTAATTGGTTAAAGTAGTTATCCATAAAATGTTGATATCTACCTGGTGCATTTTTATATCCAAATGGTAATACATTCCATTCATAAAATCCTTGTGGTACTGTGAATGCTGTTAACTTCTTAGATTCGTCTTCTAGTTTTAAATGGTAAAATCCTGATTTACAATCAAACTTACTGAAATAGTTATATCCTTGTATTTGTCTGATTTTTAGTATTTTATTTGGTATCGGATAATTATATGTTTTTGTTTTTGCATTTAAATTTCTATAATCTATAACCATACGGCTTTTTCCTCGTTTTTGTTCACTATGCTTATTTACTATAAATGCCGGGCTAGTATGTTTACTATTACTTTCTTGTATGTACTTATTGTCTAATAATTCCTTTATATGCATTTTAAATTCTGTTAAATCATTAAAGTTGTATTTTAAAGGTTTTTGTGTTACTATGCTATTTTCATCTATTAGTTCAATCTTTATTTTTGTTTTATGTTTTTCCCATCCTTGGAGTGGATTATCATTATATAGTAATTCTAATTTATCTTGCAGTAGTTTTATTTTATTTATTGAGAAAATGATTATCTCTATATTATGGTTGCTTTGTATTATATTTTCTAATTTTTGGGTAATCTTTTCACTTCTTTTAATCCAGGGTGTTGTTTTTCATACTTTATTATTTACTCTTTTTGCTCATAATTTTTGTTTACACGGGGTAGTAAACCACCAATGTGTTTTTGTTATTATATGTGGGTATAATTTATCTAAAAATGGCATTCCTAATAATATATCTTTATTTGTGAATTCATAACTATATATTTCTTCTATGGTTAATATTTTATCCCATATTTGTATCTTTATATTTCTTGCTTTGTATGTTATCATACTTCCCTCATTATTGAATCCTGTTACTACTATGGGGGGTTTTTAGCTTTTCCCATTTACTTTCTGGTAAACAATTATGTCTACACATGTTAGCTTCTGCTCCTGTATCCATCATAGGTGTATAGTATCTATTATAATATCCTTCTACTATTATCTTGGCAAGTATGTATATCTTTGGCATTATATCAAAGTTCTTTTTATTATTATTTTCTTATTTTCATAACTTATCGTTAATTGTCTATCTTCTAATTTATATGGTTTGACTTTTTCTAACCATTTTATTCCTAGTGTAATGTTTTTATCGCCTTGATATATTTTAAAATTTATTAATATTGGTATTCCTCCAATAATTAATTCTTTTTCAGTTGTTTCTTCGTTTTTTCTTAACGCTTTTGGTAGTTCTGAATTTTGCTGTTCTATTGTCACTATCTCTTGTTCTGGTATTAATTCTCTTATAACATAATTCTCTTCCTGCCCTGTATTTATTAATATTAAATATTTTCTTTGGTCCATTATTCCTGTTATATAATAATGGTGTGGGTTTATTTCTTCTATTTTTTGTTCTATTAATTTTTGTGGAGTTATATAATTTATTCTTCTTGATGTACTTCTTGATGTACTTATTCTTGATGACGTTTCTGGCATTTCATTATTTGTTCGTTTTAACGTGCTTAATCTTTCTTTTACTATTTCTAAATCTTCTTCCATGTCCATTTCCGTATAACTGTAATCATTGTTGTCTATAACTGATACTATTCTTTCGAATGGATTTTCTATTTTTATTTTATTTATTTTATTTTTAGCTGTTATCTTATGTTTTGTTGTTAAGACATATAGATTTTTACATCTTGCTGTGAATATTTTACTTCCTGGTGCTAATTCTATTCCAGACATTTTCCAGTATAGTACTAATGATTTATCTATATTTTTATCATCTACTGCTACTGAATAGTTAGCACTTATTATAAATTTAAATTTTTGGTATATTAAGTTACCTCTTACGGCACTTATTATACTCTTTTCTATAGGTTGTACAATTCTATCATCTGCCAAGTATATTTCTATAGGGGTATCTATTCCTTCCCTAAAACATGCTTTTATTAGGATCTCCGTTCCTCCTAAGTGTACATATTTTATTGGATTTTTTGCTTTTATATCTTGTATTTCTTTATTTAGTAGTCTTTTATTTAAAATTGGTATTTGTGCTTTACCTTTGATGTATTTACAATCTATTATATGTTCTCTTTGGCTTACTACATAGTATTCTTCTTTCTGTCTTTTAAACCAATTCTTTGTTATTGGTACTTCTAATATTTTGTCTATGCTTAGATCCAATTCTTTTCCTTTTATTTTTTCAAATATATTAGCGTCAAATATTATTTTTTGTTCTGAAGATTGTTCATCTTGGTGTTCTTCTTGTTGTATAATTTGTATATCTTTTTCAGTCATTACTTTCTTCGTCTGATTCTTCTATATTATTGTCTATTTCTTTTTCATTTTCGGGGAACTCGTTTTCTGATATCTCATATATGCTGTCTTCACTGCTTAATTCATAATCTACATATTCTATTTGTGTATATTTATCATTATCTATCATTATTTCGGTAATTTGTTTTTTCTTTGGGTTTTTTGGTAATCTACAATCTTTGGCTAAGTGTCCTAGCTTTCCACAATTATAGCAAGTACATTCTGTTAGTTTTTTCTTTTTCCTATATGGTTTTTTATGTTTATAATTTTTTACATAATATCTTCCTCTTGGTTTCCTATGTTTATATTTTGAATATTTTGATTTAAATTTCTTTCTCTTTCCTTCTTTTTTGTAATATTTATCTGTACAGCCAAATTGGGGTGCTATTCTACTTTTGCAGCATGCCAAATTTTTACTAATATTTTATCCATTTTGATATTTTCTTTATATTTTTCGCATAATTCTATAAACCAGTTTTGTAGAAATTTTAATCGAGCTCCTAGAGTATCTGCTAGTTCTGCTTCATTCCAATTTTTTATTATTTTTGAGCTAAACGGTTCTGGTAATTTTGTAAAATATAATTTTCTTATTTCCTTACTTTCATCTGGACTATATGTTCCTTTATAATAATAGTCTCTAAATGCACAAGTATATTCGTCTATATAACACATATTACATATTGCTAATTTTGTCATCAAATTTCTATTTGTAGTTTTTTCTTTATTTTGTTCTTCTACTTCTGTTGTCATACTACTAAACTCATTTCTTATTGCTATTTCATATTTATTCAATATATCTGTCACTGTTGTTGCTGTTGTTCCATCAAGTTTTTTATTACTTCTTAATGTATCTAGGCTTTCACTTGATAAATTTTGTAACCATAGTTTTACCGTTCCTATAAGTGTTCTTTCTATATATCCTGGTGTTTCAGCTATTGCAATTTTATTATCTATTAGTTGTTTAGAGATGTACCCTATCCATAATTTGATTGTTTTATTTATATCTGCTACACAATCTAGATCTAAAAAATTACATTGTTCAGTTATCTGTCTTGGTGTCCATTTCCTATTTAGCCTTTTATCCCATAATGTTTTATTTCTATCATATGAATCATAACTTACTCTGTAATAGGTTGGGTTTAGTTGTCTTGGATTTTTTACTCCTGATGTGCTTGGTTTATCTTCAATCATATCTCCTGTATTTATTTCTGGATTTGTTTTCATCTTTTCCGTTTTTTCTATTAGTTCTGTGTATGTTTCACTTGTTTCTGAATAGTCTTCTCCTAGATTTGTGTCGTTATCACTTTGGTCATTTATTTCGTTCATGCTTATTTTTGGTGGATTATCCTGTATTTCTTCTAACTGTAATTTGAACTTTTCTATCTCATTTGTCAGTTTTAGCTCTTGTTCTTCTTCTTTACGTTTTTCTTTTTCTTTTAGTTTATTAGCGTATAGCTGTTTTAGCATTTCTAATTCTTTTTCTAATTCTGTTATCTTAGTGTTTTTTACTTCTTCTATCTGTTGTATTTTTTCTTTTGCTTGCTGTTGTATTTCTTTTATTTCTCTTTTTCTGTCTATTTCTTCGTTTTCTTTTGTTATTCTAACCATTGCGGTTAAACTATCTTCTAGTTTTACAGTTTCTTTTTCTAACATTAAGTTCAGGTTATTTCCTATTTTCTTGTATCTTCTTCCTAAGTTGGAAAATATTATTGTTATTTTTAATCCTTCTGGATTTTCATATGTTTTCGCTTCTAGTGCGAACTCTTCTTTATTCATCTTTTCTTTATATAATTTATTCTTCTTAATGTATTTCTTGATGTACTTATTCTTGATGACGTTTCTGGCATTTCATTATTTGTTCGTTTTGACGTGCTTAATCTTTCTTTTACTATTTCTAAATCTTCTTCCATGTCCATTTCCGTATAACTGTAATCATTGTTGTCTATAACTGATACTATTCTTTCGAATGGATTTTCTATTTTTATTTTATTTATTTTATTTTTAGCTGTTATCTTATGTTTTGTTGTTAAGACATATAAAGTGGAAACCAGTAGGCAAGGAAGCCGTTTAGGGGAGTACACAGAGTTGAGGCGCTGTTAGGGTAAATGATTGAAGCATGAAAAATATGGTAGTGACCAGAAAAGATTGTTCAGTATAACTTATTAAAATATGATAAACTCTATGATAAACAAAGAGGTTAGAGGGAATATGTTTAGTAAACACATGATAAGGATAAATAGTAAATCTGAATGAACAACCACACGTATTTATTAGAAGAAAATATTGACTACAAAATACTTATATTATATATCTTTAACAGACTTAATAACGATGTTAAAAGAAAAATTTATGATATTTTAGTTACTTTTGAAATAATATATGTAATGGAACAAGCATTTACAGAACTAATTGTATCACAAGAAATAGATATATTAGATCTATATGAATTAGATTTATATTCAGATTAATGATCACATATCAAGTTAATAAAATCTGTTTATAAATGAAACATAACACTTTTCATTACATAAGATTCTATAACACCCAGAAATGGAAACTTCTTAAAAACCTCAGTAACATAAATAGAAAAATAGATTGTGTTAGCCACAATATTAAAACCTGCAAAGACATAATTAAATATAATAGATTACATAATAAAGCTTTATTAACTATAGAGAAAGAAATTGAATTTTATAGAGATAATCTTGAGACTTATCAATACAGAAAAACAATAATTCTTACAAATATTAAAACAATGAATATATGTATCAGCAGGTATACATCGCAGTATTAAAATTAAAATGACCCCCCCCCCCCACAAAAAAAAAAATTGGTATCAGAGCTATGATAAATAAACATATACTTTAAGAAACAAAATCATGGAAAGGAACACTGACATTAATAGTACAAATCTGCAAAAAATACCCATAAATAGTGAGACAATTATAGAAAATACACAGATTAAAATAATTAAAAAATCAAGGAAAATAAGGAAGAAACTGAAAAAACTATACCTAGAATATGAATACCTAGGTATTACAAAAACAAACAAAACTAGGCTATGTGGATTAATCGATATAATATCTAAAACAGAATATAAATATATTTGCTATCTTAAAAAGAAAAGATGAATAAAGAAGAGTTCGCACTAGAAGCGAAAACATATGAAAATCCAGAAGGATTAAAAATAACAATAATATTTTCCAACTTAGGAAGAAGATACAAGAAAATAGGAAATAACCTGAACTTAATGTTAGAAAAAGAAACTGTAAAACTAGAAGATAGTTTAACCGCAATGGTTAGAATAACAAAAGAAAACGAAGAAATAGACAGAAAAAAAGAAATAAAAGAAATACAACGCAAGCTAAAGAAAAAATACAACAGATAGAAGAAGTAAAAAACACTAAGATAACAGAATTAGAAAAAGAATTAGAAATGCTAAAACAGCTATACGCTAATAAACTAAAAGAAAAAGAAAAACGTAAAGAAGAAGAACAAGAGCTAAAACTGACAAATGAGATAGAAAAGTTCAAATTACAGTTAGAAGAAATACAGGATAATCCACCAAAAATAAGCATGAACGAAATAAATGACCAAAGTGATAACGACACAAAGCTAGGAGAAGACTATTCAAAAACAAGTGAAACATACACAGAACTAATAGAAAAAACGGAAAAGATGAAAACAAATCCAGAAATAAATACAGGAGATATGATCGAAGATAAACCAAGCACATCAGGAGTAAAAAATCCAAGACAACTAAACCCAACCTATTACAGAGTAAGTTAAGATTCATATGATAGAAATAAAACATTATGGGATAAAAGGCTAAATAGGAAATGGACACCAAGACAGATAACTGAACAATGTAATTTTTTAGATCTAGATTGTGTAGCAGATATAAATAAAACAATCCAATTATGGATAGGGTACATCTCTAAACAACTAATAGATAATAAAGTTGCAATAGCTGAAACACCAGGATATATAGAAAGAACACTTATAGGAACGGTAAAACTATGATTACAAAATTTATCAAGTGAAAGCCTAGATACATTAAGAAGTAATAAAAAACTTGATGGAACAACAGCAACAACAGTGACAGATATATTGAATAAATATGAAATAGCAATAAGAAATGAGTTTAGTAGTATGACAACAGAAGTAGAAGAACAAAATAAAGAAAAAACTACAAATAGAAATTTGATGACAAAATTAGCAATATGTAATATGTGTTATATAGACGAATATACTTGTGCATTTAGAGACTATTATTATAAAGGAACATATAGTCCAGATGAAAGTAAGGAAATAAGAAAATTATATTTTACAAAATTACCAGAACCGTTTAGCTCAAAAATAATAAAAAATTGGAATGAAGCAGAACTAGCAGATACTCTAGGAGCTCGAATAAAATTTCTACAAAACTGGTTTATAGAATTATGCGAAAAATATAAAGAAAATATAAAAATGGATAAAATATTAGTAAAATTTTTGGCATGCTGCAAAAGTAGAATAGCACCCCAATTTGGCTGCACAGATAAATATTACAAAAAAGAAGGAAAGAGAAAGAAATTTAAATCAAAATATTCAAAATATAAATATAGGAAACCAAGAGGAAGATATTATGTAAAAAATTATAAACATAAAAAACCATATAGGAAAAAGAAAAAACTAACAGAATGTACTTGCTATAATTGTGGAAAGCTAGGACACTTAGCCAAAGATTGTAAATTACCAAAAAACCCAAAGAAGAAACAAATTACCGAAATATTGATAGATAATGATAAATATACACAAGTAGAATATGTAGATTATGAATTAAGCAGTGAAGACAGCATATATGAGATATCAGAAAACGAGTTCTCTGAAAATGAAATAAACAAGGATATAGAAGAGTCAGATGAAGAAAATTATGACTGAAAAAGATATACAAATTATACAACAAGAAGAACACCAAGATGAACAATCTTCAGAACAAAAAATAATATTTGACGCTAATATATTTGAACAAATAAAAGGAAAAGAATTGGATCTAAGCATAGACAAAATATTAGAAGTACCAACAATAAAGAATTGGTTTAAAAGACAGAAAGAAGAATACTATGTAGTAAGCCAAAGAGAACATATAATAGATTGTAAATACATCAAAGGTAAAGCACAAATACCAATTTTAAATAAAAGACTACTAAATAAAGAAATACAAGATATAAAAGCAAAAAATCCAATAAAATATGTACACTTAGGAGGAACGGAGATCCTAATAAAAGCATGTTTTAGGGAAGGAATAGATACCCCTATAGAAATATACTTGGCAGATGATAGAATTGTACAACCTATAGAAAAGAGTATAATAAGTGCCGTAAGAGGTAACTTAATATACCAAAAATTTAAATTTATAGTAAGTGCCAACTATTCAGTAGCAATAGATGATAAAAATATAGATAAATCATTAGTGCTATACTGGAAAATGTCTGGAATAGAATTAGCACCAGGAAGTAAAATATTCACAGCAAGATGTAAAAATCTATATGTCTTAACAACAAAACATAAGATAACAGCTAAAAATAAAATAAATAAAATAAAAATAGAAAATCCATTCGAAAGAATAGTATCAGTTATAGACAACAATGATTACAGTTATACGGAAATGGACATGGAAGAAGATTTAGAAATAGTAAAAGAAAGATTAAGCACGTCAAAACGAACAAATAATGAAATGCCAGAAACGTCATCAAGAATAAGTACATCAAGAAGTACATCAAGAAAGAATAAATTATATAACTCCACAAAAATTAATAGAACAAAAAATAGAAGAAATAAACCCACACCATTATTATATAACAGGAATAATGGACCAAAGAAAATATTTAATATTAATAAATACAGGGCAGGAAGAGAATTATGTTATAAGAGAATTAATACCAGAACAAGAGATAGTGACAATAGAACAGCAAAATTCAGAACTACCAAAAGCGTTAAGAAAAAACGAAGAAACAACTGAAAAAAGAATTAATTATTGGAGGAATACCAATATTAATAAATTTTAAAATATATCAAGGCGATAAAAACATTACACTAGGAATAAAATGGTTAGAAAAAGTCAAACCATATAAATTAGAAGATAGACAATTAACGATAAGTTATGAAAATAAGAAAATAATAATAAAAAGAACTTTGATATAATGCCAAAGATATACATACTTGCCAAGATAATAGTAGAAGGATATTATAATAGATACTATACACCTATGATGGATACAGGAGCAGAAGCTAACATGTGTAGACATAATTGTTTACCAGAAAGTAAATGAGAAAAGCTAAAAAACCTCATAGTAGTAACAGGATTCAATAATGAGGGAAGTATGATAACATACAAAGCAAGAAATATAAAGATACAAATATGGGATAAAATATTAACCATAGAAGAAATATATAGTTATGAATTCACAAATAAAGATATATTATTAGGAATGCCATTTTTAGATAAATTATACCCACATATAATAACAAAAACACATTGGTGGTTTACTACCCCGTGTAAACAAAAATTAGGAGCAAAAAGAGTAAATAATAAAGTAAGAAAAACAACACCCTGGATTAAAGGAAGTGAAAAGATTACCCAAAAATTAGAAAATGTAATACAAAGCAACCATAATATAGAGATAATCATTTTCTCAATAAATAAAATAAAACTACTGCAAGATAAATTAGAATTACTATATAATGATAATCCACTCCAAGGATGGGAAAAACATAAAACAAAAATAAAGATTGAACTAATAGATGAAAATAGCATAGTAACACAAAAACCTTTAAAATACAACTTTAATGATTAAACAGAATTTAAAATGCATATAAAGGAATTATTAGACAATAAGTACATACAAGAAAGTAATAGTAAACATACTAGCCCGTCATTTATAGTAAATAAGCATAGTGAACAAAAACGAGGAAAAAGTCGTATGGTTATAGATTATAGAAATTTAAATGCAAAAACAAAAACATATAATTATCCGATACCAAATAAAATACTAAAAATCAGACAATACAAGGATATAACTATTTCAGTAAGTTTGATTGTAAATCAGGATTTTACCATTTAAAACTAGAAGACGAATCTAAGAAGTTAACAGCATTCAAAGTACCACAAGGATTTTATGAATGGAATGTATTACCATTTGGATATAAAAATGCACCAGGTAGATATCAATATTTTATGGATAACTACTTTAACCAATTAGAAAATTGTATAATATATATAGATGATATACTGTTATATTCTAGAACAGAGAACGAACATATAAAACTACTAGAAAAATTCATACACATTGTAGAAATATCAGGAATAAGTTTAAGTAAAAAGAAAGCAGAAGTAATGAAAAATCAAATAGAATTTTTAGGTATACAAATAGACAAAAACGGAATAAAAATGCAAACCCATATAGTACAAAAAATAATTAACTTAAATGAAACACTTGATACAAAAAAGAAGTTACAATCATTTTTAGGATTGGTTAACCAAGTAAGAGAATATATTCCTAAATTAGCAGAAAACTTAAAACCATTACAGAGAAAATTAAAAAAGGATATAGAATATCATTTTGACGAAAAGGATAAAATACATATACAGAAGATAAAAAATATGTGTAAAAAATTACCAAAACTATATTTCCCAGATGAAAAGAAAAAGTTCACATATATTGTAGAAACTGATTCTAGTGATCACAGCTATGGAGGAGTTCTAAAATATAAATATGATAATGAAAATATTGAACACCATTGTAGATATTATTCAGGATCATACACGGAACCACAAATTAAATGGGAGATAAATAGGAAAGAACTATTTGGATTATATAAATGTTTGTTAGCATTTGAGCCATATATTGTTTATAACAAGTTTATTGTAAGAACAGATAATACACAAGTAAAATGGTGGATAACACGGAAAGTACAAGATTCAGTAACTACAAAGGAAATACGAAGACTTGTATTGAATATACAAAATTTTACATTTACAATTGAAGTAATACGAACTGACAAGAATGTTATTGCAGATTACTTATCAAGACAAAAGTACTCAAACTGATGAGAATCAAGAATCGAAAGATATATTTGCAATCCTTACTACCCTATCATTACAGATGGATAGTATGGGCAAAAGATTACAACAGCTAGAAAGTCAGCAGCATGACTATAAAAATGCGGAGCTAAGTCGATCGGAAGACTTAAAAATTCCAGAATTAGAAGGAGACGTTGGGAAACTCCAAAAAACCCATGACAAAGTTTGTTTACCTACAGCTGCAGGCACAAGCAAACAGGTGAATAAGAAGCTACATACCAATGTAAATTTAAACAACGTATTTGATAAGCCATTTACATCAAAAAAGCCAAAAGAAGCAATAGCTATAACCCCACAAACTACAACCTATGCTAATAGCCTACACCACAACAAAAAGGTATATAACTATATTACTCAAACATATATTGAGAATATATATAAAATTCAGACATTTCTAAACCTAAACCCCAGATCAACTAGTACTACAGATCCAACACAAGATTATATAACCCAAAAACTACAGGGATATAATAGGCTTATAGCCCAGCCAAAAACAAAAGCAAACCTAGTAAAAACATGTTACAACTACGGACTACTTAGCACAGTATATACCCATGACGGAGAAGAAATAATTGGAATACCAGAGCTATACAAAGCATTTGTCACCTTCAAGAGAATTACAAAAGGCAACCTATTCTTCATCAAATTCTATACAGCACCAGCGGAAATACTATATGATGAAATAAAACCCATAATACAGGTGATAAAGATAGGACTAACACGAGATATGATAATACCGGAAGAGATAGAGAAACAACCGGAGATACAGAAAATGGAGATACCAAGTTTCTATGCCAATAAAAGAATAATTGGTATAGCAACTATTATTCAAGAACTAGCTAACAATTATCTACAAGGAAATGCTATCTGGAGCTACTATTCCAGAGACCAGTTGATGATATATGCCAACTCGAAGGAACTACGACAAGGAGATATGGATGAAGTCCAGAAATGGATTTTATCATTATTAAAACCAGAAATGCAACCAACTACCAGAGCATTGAAAAAAGAATTTATTTCAAACGAGTTATTAACAAGATACTGCAAACTAGTAGGACACAAATATCCAGACCACATATGTTCAAAGTGCAACGGAGATGATAACTATGTACCAGAAGTCCAACTAGAATGAAGGTATCAACAAGAAGACAAAAGAAGAAGACAGCTACTGGAAACATATAATGTAAAGTAAATAGTACTAGTCGCATTCATGAACAGTAAAGGTCGTTCATGAATAGTAAGAGTCATAAAGTAAATAGTATATGTCATAATCATGAACAGTAAAGGTCGTTCATGAATAGTAAGAGTCATGTAAAAAAGTCGTAAAGTAAATAGTATATGTCATAATCATGAACAGTAAAGGTCGTTCATGAATAGTAGGAGTCATTTGTAAACAGTAGGAGTCGTTTTAATTTTCTTTATATAGAATGTAAATCCGAGGAAGGAAGGTCATCCTCAGACATCCTCATACTCACCTTCTCTCTCTTATCTTCTCTCTTGTAAGAAATATCTGAGTTATTTACAAGTATCTAAAACAACTATGGAGCATTCAAACGAGTTACAAAACCAGGTAAGTTTATTTATAATCATGTTTAACTAAACTCTTATATTCCTTATAATCTCTTAAATATCATAATTGTTTATCATGTTATAGTACTGTTATAAAGAACATCTTGAGAAAGTTTGCCTGTCTAATAATGCTGAGAGTAGTTAAGCCCAGACTATGCCATCCTAAAGTGGAAACCAGTAGGCAAGGAAGCCGTTTAGGGGAGTACACAGAGTTGAGGCGCTGTTAGGGTAAATGATTGAAGCATGAAAAACATGGTAGTGACCAGAAAAGATTGTTCAGTATAACTTATTAAAATATGATAAACTCTATGATAAACAAAGAGGTTAGAGGGAATATGTTTAGTAAACACATGATAAGGATAAATAGTAAATCTAAATGAACAACCACACGTATTTATTAGAAGAAAATATTGACTACAAAATACTTATGTTATATATCTTTAAGAGACTTAATAACGATGTTAAAAGAAAAATTTACGATATTTTAGTTACTTTTGAAATAATATATGTAATGGAACAAGCATTTACGGAACTAATTGTATCACATGAAATAGATATATTAGATCTATATGAACTAGATTTATATTCAGACTAATGATCACATATCAAGTTAATAAAATCTGTTTATAAATGAAACATAACACTTTTCATTATATAAGATTCTATAATACCCAGAAATGGAAACTTCTTAAAAACCTCAGTAACATAAATAGAAAAATAGATTGTGTTAAATACAATATTAAAACCTGCAAAGATATTATTAGATATAATAAATTACGTAATAAAGCTTTATTAACTATAGAAAATGAAATTGAATTTTATGAAGATAAACTTGAAAGTTATCAACACAGTGTTTAACACAATCTATTTTTCTATTTATGTTACTGAGGGTTTTAAGAAGTTTCCATTTCTGGGTGTTATAGAATCTTATATAATGAAAAGTGTTATGTTTCATTTATAAACAGATTTTATTAACTTGATATGTGATCATTAATCTGAATATAAATCTAGTTCATATAGATCTAATATATCTATTTCTTGTGATACAATTAGTTCTGTAAATGCTTGTTCCATTACATATATTATTTCAAAAGTAACTAAAATATCATAAATTTTTCTTTTAACATCGTTATTAAGTCTGTTAAAGATATATAATATAAGTATTTTGTAGTCAATATTTTCTTCTAATAAATACGTGTGGTTGTTCATTCAGATTTACTATTTATCCTTATCATGTGTTTACTAAACATATTCCCTCTAACCTCTTTGTTTATCATAGAGTTTATCATATTTTAATAAGTTATACTGAACAATCTTTTCTGGTCACTACCATGTTTTTCATGCTTCAATCATTTACCCTAACAGCGCCTCAACTCTGTGTACTCCCCTAAACGGCTTCCTTGCCTACTGGTTTGTAGGTTTTAATATTGTGTTTAACACAATCTATTTTTCTATTTATGTTACTTAGGTTTTTAAGAAGTTTCCATCTCTAGGTGTTATAGAATCTTATGTAATGAAAAGTGTTATGTTTCATTTATAAACAGATTTTATTAACTTGATATGTGATCATTAATCTGAATATAAATCTAATTCATATAGATCTAATATACATGTAAACTTGTACCAAATAATTGAAGAATATCTTTTGTCAAATCATCTCGAGCTCCAGGAGAAGTTTGACACCTCCGCGAAAACAATTTCACTGCCGGAAACGTCCACAAGACTCGGGGACTGGCATCAACAATTCAATGCCCGAATGACCTCAGGGTAAGGATCTCCAAAATCATAAGCCCTCAGATAAGGCAATGCGGAAATTGCTAAACATCTCCAACGTCAAGAGTACCTTGAATACTCAGGGACTGGCATCAAAATCTCATAAGAAAAACGCATGGCCTCAGGGTCGGAATTCCCAAAATCGTAAGCCCTCGACGAGGCAATTCAATGTTTGCAAAAAAATGTCTCCTAAATCAATAAACTCTCGACAACTTGGAGACTGCCATCAAGTGCCACCTCCATCGATTTATCAAAACCCGAGGTCGTAAGACCCCGAGCAGGCAAACTCGGTCTCTTAAGACCTAAGCAGGGCAGCAACCATATCTGTAAGACCTCAAGCAAGGCATGAATAATACTTCTACCAAGTATCCAAAACTGTAAGACCTCAACGACATGTAAAACTTGTAAGACCTCACTAAAGGCATAGACCCGATCCCAAAGTTTCAGCTATATATCGAACTTGTAAGACCCCTAAAAGGCATACCCTCGATATATATGCCGAAACTACTTCACTCAAGACTCAAAGGCTCCGGCCAAACACAAGTGAATCTGGTCACACGGCTGTACCAGCCGAACTAACGCAACTCGGGGACGCTCGACCGTCGCTACAATGCGTAAGCGCTATTGTTGCCATCCCACACAAGCCTTCAAATTACTCCGAATCTACTTCGGAAAGAACTAGTTAAAAATGCTATCCTCGACATAGGCAAATAAGCTTCGACCATGTCAGCTACAAATAATAGGCATTGAGCTACTTAGCCTAAGAGCCAAACCTCCTGATATGCTCGAACATCGTCGCAAGTTGCTCGAAATCGAGGTTCTTGCCGAACCAATGATAAATCAGGCAAAAACTACTTCAAAAGTCCTTGACAAGAGGAAAATAAAGCCTACATAAAAGGTTGCATCGACCAAGTGCGTAAGAGCCATAGTCGCTAGCCTAATGAGCCTTAGGGCCACATACACAAAAGGTCGCTACGAGCAATCGCGTAAGAGCCACTGTTGCCAACCTGAAATCTGAAAACTTAAGGATCAAAATGAGCTCGAGTCGTAACCCGATTTAGAGACTGGACCCAAAATAGTTAACTATATATGCCTAAGGGTAAAGCGTAAGAGCCATTATCGCCAGCTTACATAAAAATGTCGCTTCGACCGAAAATGTAAGAGCCATTGTTGCTAGCTTACATTAAAAGGTCGCTTTGACCCAAAGTGTAAGATCCATTGTTGCCAACTTACATTAAAAGGTCGATTCGACCCAAAGCGTAAGAGCCACTATCGCCAGCCTAAAATTCGGCCATTCGAACGTCAAATAAGCTCGAGTCGATTCCCAAATCGGGGACTGAGCCCAAAGCAAGTGGCCTAAGTATGCCTAAGAGCGAAATTACGTAGTAGCCTACGAGCAAGTCCAATGAGTCCCGGGGCCACATCACTACTCTGAGGGTTCCTACCAACGCAAAAACCAGCTTGCCTGGTCAACATCAAGAGAGAAAAAGATACGAAAGGAGTAAATCCACAAGGTTTTCTTTTATATACATGCAAGAAGCGCAATTTCCGTCTACAGACATGCTTAGAAAATGCTACATACAGATGGCAAAAGCTATGCCCCCCGGGTGCTATGGCCTGCCGGCCTCATCTTTGCTTTCTACGTCATCGGGAAAAAGCAACAGAGTATGACACTCATCCGCCCTTTCTAGCGCCAATTACCCCAATAGGGAGAAGCCCCTAGCACAGATCTCCTTGAGGGTCTTTCATCGAAACTTGCAGCGAGCATATTCTTGAATCCTCCCTTCACGGTCAAGGGTTCTTCTCATCTCGGTGAGCATCGATAACATCCTGTAAATAGATCACCATCTCCTGGTCAGCCTTAGTACGGCTCGTTGCAGCTTCTGCCTGGGCATCAACAATCTCAGCCCGTCCTTTGAAAGCTTGGATTCGAGTTTCGCAATCATTTCCATCTAAACCAAAGCATTATCACAATCTAAGAGAAATTGAGCTTCAAAAGCAGGAACTTTAGCTAGGGCGTCCTTACCCTCTAAAGCCTGAGCCTCTGCCCAAATATTCAGCCCATCATGCTCATGCATGGCCCGACCTACTTTATCTCGGACGCACGCGAGAGACCAATAGGCGGAATGCACGCTCGCTCGGGATAGTAAAATACCTGCTCCTTCAGGTGGTTCTCGTAATTCAAGCTCCGTACCACCTCATACTGCAAATGTACCAACTCGCCTTCTTTTTCATCACAAAGGAGCCTAAGGGATCTCTCCTCATCTAGAGCTTTTTGTAGCCTAGTTTCACAACGAAGCAGCCCAGACTTAAGCTTATCGAACGCCTGCAAAAGAAGGCCAATAAGGAAGAAAAGGCGCGAAGCTCGAAAGACCTATGCCGAAACTCACCACAAAGTGAAGCTGTTGGGCTTCCTGGAAGGCCGAGCGCACACCTGCCAATCCAGCCCTTTCGGCCCTGAAAGAGCCTAGCCCGGTCGAAGCACGGTCGCTCGGTGTATGCAACCCCGGGTTTCTAATATCTCCCAAAATGCTATCGACGGAAAAAGAAGGTGATAGCAATGGAGAAACCCTCTTTCTAGAACTGGGAGCCGCAGACATGACAGGCTTGGATGATGCTTCTGTTTCGAATGAGGGTCAATTCAGCCATTAGAATCCAATGTGACTCAACTATCTTTTCACACACCAGCAGTTCCAAATTTTGACTAACTCTTTAGATTTCTAGAAATTTTGGTAGAGTTTCCCCTGCAATTGGGCCTATCCACCTATAAGAGAATCCCAGAACCAGTACTAATAGCATAACTATAACACAACAATGTAACACTACATGGAAGCAACACTGGATACAACGCCATGAACATTACATTACCAAACAAGAGTATCCTTAACATAAGCTATACAAGTGAAACATAATTCATATTAGGTAAACTCTTAACATTTTCATAGAACACAACTTCATATATACATAGTTATTCAAAAAATTAGGGTACTTCTTCTTCATTTCTTCCTCGACCTCCCAAGTGGAATATTCGACCTATTGGTTTCGCAATAACACTTTTTCGGAGGCAATCACTCTATTTCTCAGATTCCAGACTATCCTAACAATAACGACAATCAAAATATCTTCATAAGTAAATTCCTCATTAACCTCAATAGTCTCAACCAGAACAATAAGCGATAGGTCTCCAAACACCTTCTTCAACATGGATACATGAAACACTAGGTGCACTAAAGAGATCTTTAGAGGTAGTACAAGCTTGTAAGCTACTTGACCAATCCTCTGAATGAGTCTGTACGGTCCAACATACCTCGGACTCAATTTACCTTTGTTCCCAAACCGCGTTATACCATTCATGGGGGAAAATTTCAAAAATACCCAATCATCCTCTTTGAACTCCAAATCCCTGCGACGCACATGCGAATTGGACTTATGGCGACTCTAAGTAGTTTTTAACTATTCCTTAATGATCTCAACCTTCTTCATAGCCTGATGCACGAGGTCTGGTCCTATCAAATCTGCTTCCCCAATCTTAAACCACAAAATGGGAGATCTACATCTTCTACAATATAGATACTCAAACGGTTCCATCTGAATGCTATCATGGTAATTGTTATTGTAGACAAATTGTATGAGCGGAAAATGATAATCCCAGCTACACCTGAATTCAAGAACACAAGTGCGCAACATATCTTCGAGCGTCTGAATGGTCAGCTCTGCCTGCTCGTTGGTATGTGGATGAAATAATGTACTAAGATTTACCTGAGTACCAAAGCCTTGCTGAAATTTATTCCAAAAGTGAATTGTGAACTCTGCCCCTCGATCTTAGATAATAGAGTTTGGAGTGCCATGCAACCTGATTATTTCCTTGATATACAAATAGGCATATTGTTCTGCTGTGTCGGTAGCCTTAATAGGTAAGAAGTGTGATGATTTCGTGAGTCGATCGTCAATCACTCAAATTGAATCAAACTTGCGAGAAGTGTGAGGTAGTCGCTCCACAAAGTCCGTATTGATCATCTCCCATTTCCACATAGGAATTTCTATGTTATGTGCCAACACACTGAGCCTTTGGTGTTCGTCTTTCATCTGATAAGAATTTGGGCATCTTTCCATAAAGTCCGCTACTTTCCTCTTCATATCATTCCACCAGTAAACTTCCTTAACATCAAGATACATCTTTTTAGAGCCCAGGTGCATGGAATACCTAGAAGTGTGAGCCTCGGTCATGATTCTTTTCCAGAGACATCTACATTAGGAACACATAATCACCCTAGGTACCATAGTGTAACATCATCCATCCCAAGAGAAAAAGACATTGTCGCATATTTATGAATCCCGTCATTCAACTCTACCAACAATGGGTCGTTGTATTTCTTGTCCTTGACATCCATAACAAGTGATGATTTAGCCCTATTTTGCACAATTAGCCCTCCTTCATTAGAGTCTGCAAGACGAACTTCCAAAGTAGCTAAATGATGAACTTCCTTAGCCAACAACCTTTGATACACCTTTAAGTGAGACAAACTACCCATAGATTTTTGGCTAAGAGCATCCGCCACAACATAGCCTTCCTCGGATGATATAGAATATCGATGTCGTAGTCCATGAGTATCTCAAGCTATATTCTATACCTCCAATTCAATTCTTTCTATTTGAAAATATATTGAAGGCTCTTATGGTCCATAAATATATCCAGATGGACCCCATAAAAATAATGACGCCAAATCTTCAATGCAAACGCCACCGCCGCAAATTCTAAGTCATGTGTTGGATAGTTCTTCTCGTGATTTTTGAGTTGCCTAGAATCATTAGCAATTACCTTGCCTTGATGCATCACTACAGACCCACGTCCAATCCTTGAAGCACCATAATATACTATAAAGCCATATATACCATCTAGTAAGGTCAATACCGGTGATGTGGTTAATCTTGATTTCAACTCCTGGAAGCTATTTTCACAAGCATCTTACCATTGCAACTTAACCGCCTTCTGCGTCAATTTAGTCAATGGAGAGGCAAGAGTAGAGAAACCCTCCATGAACTTCCTATAACACCCAACTAAGCCCATGAAACTGCGAATCTCTGTTGGAGTTATAGGCCTAGGCCAATTCATCACAGCTACCATCTTCTGAGGATCAAGCTTAATTCCTTCTCTTGAGACGACATAGCCCAATAATGTGACAGATTACAGGCAAAATTCGCACTTTAAAAACTTTGCATACAACTTATGCTAATACAGAGTCTGCAAAACTGCACTGAGATGATCGACATGATCTTCTCGACTACGTGAATACAAAAGAATATCGTCAATGAACACTATCACGAAGGAGTCGATGAAAGGCTTGAAGACTCGATTCATAAGATCAATGAGAGTTGTCGGGGCAGTTGTTAGCCAAAAATACATCATCAGAAATTCAAAGCACCTATATCGGGTTCTTAAAGTTGTTTTCAGAATATCATTCTCCCTTCTCTTCAAATGGTGATACTCCGACCTTAAGTCAATCTTGGAGAATTACTTAGCATCCTACAATTAATCATAAAGGTCATCTATCCTTGGTAGTGGGTACTTATTATTGATCGTGACGTTGTTGAGCTTCAGATAGTCAATACACATTTTTAGTGACCTATCCTACTTCCTTACAAAGAGAATCGGTGCGCCCCAAGGCGACACAATCAGTCGAATGAAACCCTTCTCTAACAAGTCATTCAACTGCTCATTTAGTTCCTTCAATTCTTACAGTGCAATTCTGTGAGGTGGGATAAATATAGGTTGTGTGCCTTGCATCACATCGATTCCAAAATCAACCTCCTTGTCTTATGGGATCCCAGGGAGCTCATCAGGAAAGTCCTCCGAAAATTCCTTCACCACTGATAGAGACTCAAGTATAGATGCCTTAGCATCGGTGTCCATAACCCAGACCAAATTGTAAATACATCCTTTGGTTGATTATCTTCAAGGAATTAAGGTAAGAAATAAACCTACCCTTCGACATCACATCATCCCGCTTCCATTCAATAATCGACACATTTGGAAATTCAAACCTAACGATTCTGGTTCGGCAATCAAGCTTAGCAAAACATGAATGAAGCCAGTCCATTCCCGTTATTACATCAAAATCAACCATCCTCAATTCAATAGATCAACCATGGTGTCCCAACCATGCACCGTGACAACATAGCCTGTATAAACCCGCACAACCATAATACACTCACCAACCAAAGTAGATACAGAGAACGACACATGGAGCTACTTCGGTTCTATCCCAAATTTCATAGAAACATAAGTAGTGACATATGACAGTGGAACCGAGATCAATAAGGTCATATGCATTATGATATTAGACAGTTAATATACTTGTGACAACATCTGGAGAAGCCTCTAAACTCTAGCGTCCCGTCATAGCATAGAAACGGTTGGGTCCTCCCGAACTCTGTTTACCACCCCTAGTTGCACCATGCCCTGTGGGTGCTAGAGTGCCTCGAGCTCGAGGAGGGGTTGCAGATGAAGTAGTTGTAGAACTGGATTCCTATGTCGGTCCCTTGCCAACACTCGTAGCATGTGGTCTGGTCCATGAAGCAAGCCCCTAAATGCATCTTTCCACACCTAGGGCATATGGGCCTCAATTGCCGCCGGATTCTCCCACCAGGTCAACCCCGCTGGTAGGATCCCCAGTCGCCCTGACTGGGCATGAAATGACTCCACTATTGCTGAATGGGCCTGGATGGCTATGCACTAACCAAAGACTGAGAAAAGGACTGTGATGGACCTGAAGACACTCATGTGAATGCTAACCTACAACCACTACCACTGGAAGAACCACAAAGGTTTCTCACAGACTGGGCCTTAATGTTGGCCTCTCGATCTATTATATTCTTCAATTTGCAGGTCTCTCTAGCTTGAGAAAATGACACTATCTTCCTATAGTTCATATCAGAATTCAAGGTAGTTGTAGCGGCCTCAATAATAACAAAGGGGCCCTGCACAAAACGACACACTCTTGCTTCCATAGTGAGCAACATGTAGATGGTATACTTGGACAGGCACATGAATCTCATGTGGTACTCACATACACTCATGCTACCTTGTTTCAGGCTCTCGAACTTAGCAGCACATGCCTCCTTAGGTACCAAACTCACCCTACCTTGCTGGAGGGCTCCCCTCCTCACGAGACTCCTCCCACATATCAAACTAAGAATAGGCCACCTCTTTTGGAGCACACATAACTCAAAGGGTCTTATGCATCTCATCAATAATGTCATGGGGTTCCTCTTCAAGATTAGTGCATGTGAACACTGGAGGATCCAGGTAAAGAAACTCGTTCACCCTAAAACTAGCGGAATCCCCTGGTTGACTAGAAGAAGTAGGTGCAACATTCCATGTCTGGGCCTGGGAAGTCACTATGTAAGCCAATATCTATATGGCTCCCCTAAGGTCCCCATCAGCAACACCGAGACCGAAAGCCGCAGCTGGAGGTGGAATAGTTGCACCCTCAGTAGGAGTAGGGATTGGTGCAGTCTGAGTATGAGTATTAGAATCAGGTGGTGTAGTAGCTGGGGGGATATCCTTACCCTTCGGATACTCACCCGTATTATCAGGTACAAAATCATTTGCCACTCCTACGGTTGCATTGGCTCCTTGGCCAATTCTTTCTTTCTTCCTATGATCCATCTACTTAAAATAAGAGCAATGCACTAGTTAGAGCTGGAACAATCTTACAATCAGCTCTATCGCACGATCTTGAACATCAAATAAGGGTGACATTCCTAAATGCCCAAGTAGCCTCCTAATTATAGATGTAGTCAACAACACAATGATAAGAACGAATCTACTAGACACAACTCTGAGACATCCTAGGACACTTTAAATCTTCGGCTCTGATACCAAGATTGTCATTCCTCGACCTCGGGGAGCATGATCGGCGCTCAACCGAGATACTCCAGTCAAGCAAGCCTGTACAATGCATTCTACCCAAAGTCACCAGTGAATAAAGATAAGATATACTTCATTAATTAGACAATGAGAGGTCATGTAAACAACACTAGTTCATTACCATTAGTTATATCATCTATAAGCCTCAAAATACATACACTTTCATAGTTTGAAGTGGAGCATGTGATACAAACACAACACCTTTAGTTTAACTTTCCCAAAACAAAGATACAACCCACACTATGTCAACAGATTCTCTAATGAATACAATAGAGTGGTATGATGGTGTCGGCATCAAGGCTCCGGCTATACCTCCAAAACACTATACATAGAGGGCGTAAGATACAAGACCCTAAAATGAAGTAAGGCTCAACAAGTAAGTTGAGGAGAGGGTGTACTGCTATCACCGATCAAAGCCACCTACTGTGGAACCACCTATATCAATCAAAGATGCAGTGCCTTTGGCAAAAGGGGACGTTAGTACATATGGGATAGTACTAGTATAAAAAACTAAACACCCTCTCAATAGAACGAGTAATAGTAAAATGAGAACGAAACATGGAATCTATGGAAACCTTAAACAATACTAAAGTGTCAAGTTAAGAGAAAGGCAAGTTTCTAGTAAATTTCAATATTTTTAAGTTGGGAGATCTTTAGTACCAATAGACTACCGTGCTTTTAGCATGGAGTCCGATCTTAGCCCGATCGGCTAAGTCATCTCACCCCGAGACATCCAATCATAACACCACCATGTGTGCGACATGGCGTCCGATCTCAGCCTGATCGACTAAGTCGTCTTACCACGATGCCGACATCACATCACATCCCACTAGAAATCATCTCATCCCATGTAAGGGAAAATATATTAACACATCAATCTCATCCCATATAAGGGGAAACAGTCTCATCATATCAGTGCGGGGATTTACGCCTCAATCACTCCTACACTGCCAGGTGTAGTTTCGAGGTTAGGTTATTTCGACGTACCCTTCCTTAGTGGCTAAATGATACTCCCGAAAATTTATTATTTAGATGATTTTCAACTTATTTAATAATCTTTCACACATCTTTCCATTTCATTCGCACTAATGGCCACAAGCGTAATATCATTCTTGACACGTCGGCCATATTTCATATTTCACACTCACCCTTATAACTTTAAAGTGTTACCATTGCTCGTCAACAACAGGAGGATTTCAAATCAAGACATTAAGTGTATATATGTGAGCAATAAGAGTCTTAAAAAAATTTAGTTTCTCTTCCACAATTAGGCATACTAACTTGCAATTGAAACATGACATTTAAATCACAATGCCTTTAATACATTGGTAACACAAAATTACATTCTCAAATGAAATCATGATCTTATGGGAACATTTGGAACTTATTTTGAGTTCATACGTTGTATACGGTGAAATCGCAGGGTCCAATTTCTCATTATCAAAGCACCTCAGAAGACCATCTCGAAATCTCGAGGCTACAAGGTTATGATCGAGTCTCCTCCCTCGCGGTTCTTCAATACTCGATCTTAGGATAATGTTGACCACGGCCACGGTAGAGGCAGGGAGTTCTCAAGGCACGTTGTTAGGACTGACAGAGCCTAGAGATCTACTCTAAGACCCAAGTCAGGGTGTCATCTAGTTTTCACATCTCTGTACCTTTGTAATTAATGCTTGTTATAGTATGGTTATATTTCCCTCCAATATAAAGGGGATCCTTGGGAGTTCCCAAGGCACGTTGCTCTCTAACATATTCTCTTGATATTATTGCTTTCATTTATCACCTTCATATTTGTTCATCATTTATTGCTTATCATTGGCCATAAAGGGTCTCCATTGATTTATCCTCAATTGTTAGTAATATTTCGATTCCCCTCGATAGCTCACAGTCGAGCTCCGGAATTGACCTCGAGACCCCAAATCAGCAAGCTCAAGGCCCCGATAATTGACTCATCGGTTTTCTTATCACTTCGCTCCTCGCTCTTATCTCGTTTCCTAACTTCACACATAGCATCAACTGCTTAACAAACTAGCATAAAAATAGATCACGTATTTTTAGAGTCCCATAAACAAATTTAATTGTTATTACCACTTTCATAGTAAACAGTTTGGTGCCCACCGTGGGGGTAAAAATAATAGTGATTATTTTCTTGCTGGTTTCGTCACATAACGCAAGTTATCTTTCTTGTTTTTTTCTTGTGCAAGATCTTCGATTTCAGGCCATAATGTCTAATTCGGTAAATGGAGATGAAAACAAAAATCTTGAGGACCACAGGGAAAACGGTGTGGCTATTCCAGGTGTTGGTGTGCCACCACAAAACCCTGGGAATGCACACCGGAGCTAGTCGGCATGGATGCGGACTCACGCGACGCCCAGCACATCGACATAAGATCCCACACTGACAGGAGCGTTCACCAAGGGGATAAAAAAGAAGCACAAAAAACCCCAACTAGGATCGAGTAATAACGAGTAATAACGAGTCGATGGCCAATCCTGTCATCGCAAAAATGCGCGAGGACCTCACCAAAAGGATCGAATCAGGAGAGAAAATGATAGAAGCCAACGATAAGAATGTCATGACCTACAACTCCAGGGTGGACCAAATTCCGGGCGCCCCCCCGATCTTGAAAGGTGTGGATTCGAAGAAGTTCATACAAAGGTCGTTCCCCGAGGAAGTGGCCCCGAAACCCATTCCAAAGATGTTCAGAATGCCAGAACTCCGAAAATACCACGGGACCTCAGAACCCAATGAGCATGTTACTGCTTACACTTGCACATTAAAAGGGAAACAATATGAAAGATGATAAGATCGAGTCCGTCTTACTAAAGAAGTTCGAGGTAACACTCTCGAAGGGGGCCATGATGTGGTATCACAACCTAGCTCCTAACTCCATAGACTCGTTTGCCATGCTAGTGGACTCCTTCATATGAGCGCATGCCGGTTCCATCAAAGTAGCAACGAGGAAATCTGACGTATTCAAGATTAAGCAAAGGGAGAACCAGATGCTGCAAGAATTCGTATCTCGCTTCCAAGTGGAACGGATGGAACTACCGCCAGTATCCGATGACTGGGCAGTGTAGGCTTTCACTCAAGGTCTGAATGAACGAAGCTTGGTGGCTTCAAAACAGTTGAAACAGAATTTGATTGAGTATCCCGCTGTGATCGGAATACAACTTCAACGTCGATGTATAGGACATTGTATTCGCCATCAATAAAATCAGAGACACCAGGTGGGCTTGGCCTGTACAATCAGATCCTTCACAAAGGAATCATAACTTAGTATGTAAATTTCATAACACGCACGACCACAGGACCGAGGATTGCCATCAACTCCGAGAAGAAAAATCTCGAATACTTAACAAAGGTAACCTTCGAGAGTTCCTCAGTGACCGATCAAAAAATTAGTTCCGTGAAAGAGAGGCGGCCAAGAAGAAAGAAACAAATGAGCCATAACATTTCATCCACATGATCTTGGGAGGTGTCGATACCCCGCAGGAACCTGTGATGAGAAGGAACCCATGAGGATGCCCTCACATTCAGCGAAGAGGACACCGAGACCTTGTATGAATCTCACAATGGCGCACTGGTAATCTCTTTCCTTGTAAATTCTTTTTAAATAAAACGTGTACTCGTTGATCCAGGTAGCTCGGTCAAAATTATTAAGTGGAGGGTGATAGAGCAGCTCGGACTGCTTGACCATATCGTGCCCGCCACTCGATTCCTCATCGGATTCCTCAAGGCAAGTGAAAAAACAAAAGGAGAAATCACCCTCCCAGTCACCGTGGCCGGCACAACCTATAATGCTAAATTCCATGTCATTGAATGAGACATGAGGTACAATGGCTTATTAGGATGGCCGTGGATACACTGCATGAGAGCAGTACCGTCCACTCTTCACTAAATAATTAAATTCCCGACAAAGGATGGAATTAAAACCGTCTACGGGGAACAACATGCGGCAAGGGAAATGTTTGCGGTGCATGACGTGGCACCAGCACTAATACCTCCACCCGCAATAGAGCCGAAGGGTAATCGAGCCACACCTTCAATTAAGCCCGATTAAACGCAGTAAATGACTGTACCACATCCTTATCTTAAGTAATTAGGACATATCGGTATTCGAAACATCGCCGACACATTCCACACTAAGGTATAACCATCTCCATTTTCATTTCATATTTCATACTAACCTTTATGCAGGAGCCCAACCGAAGCAGTCAAAGCGCTGACCCAGCTCAAAGACCTTAAGGTTTTTAAGCATCCGTTGCACTCTTTTCCTTTGACTGGGTTTTATCCCGAAGAGGGTTTTACCGGCAAGGTTTTTAATAAGGCAATACATATATGGTACCAAAGGAAGATCCAACAAGTGTTCAAGGTTTCTTTTGCAACCAACCCCTAACACTAAGGGGCATCCCCCGGAGGGTCATACACTCAGAAAAGATAAGAAACGCCAAATGGGATCCCAATAGTAAAAGGATGTACAGGGCCAAACGGTCGAAAGAGCCGTGTCTTTATAGCCAGACCCCCGGCGGTGAAAACATGTACACTTGTACCAAATAATTGAAGAATATCTTTCGTCAAAGCATCTCGCACTCCAAAAGAAGCTCGGCACCTCCGCAAAAATGACTTCTCCGCGGAAAATGTATCGAATACTTGGGGACTGGCATCAACAATTCAACACCTAAATGACCTTCGGGTCAGAACTGCAAAATCATAAGCCCTCAGATGAAGCAACAAGAAAATTGCGATACATCTCTAATGCCTAAAGTACCTCGAATACTCAGGGACTGGCGTCAAAATCAAAGGACGCATGACCTTAGGTTCGGTATTTACAAAATCATAAGCCCTCGACGAGGCAATACAAAGTTTGCAAATAATGGCTCCCGAATCTAGAAACTCGTGATGACTCAGGGACTACCGTCAAGCGCCACCTCCATCATCTTGTCAAATCCCGAGGCCATAAGTCCCCGGGCGGGCAGACTTGGTCTCGTAAGACTTGCATAAGGTAGCAACTATATCTGTAAGACCTCAAGCAAGGCATGAACAATACTTGTACCTAGTATCTAAAACTATAAGATCTCAACATCAAGTAAAATCCGTAAGACCTCAAGCAAGGCCTGAACAATACTTGTACCAAGTATAAAAAATTGCAAGACCTCAACGGCATGTAAAACTTGTAAAACCTCACTAAAGGCCCTATGATATAGATGCCGAAACTACTACACTCGGGACTCAAAGGCTCCATCCGAACACAAGTGACTCCGGTCACTTGAATATCGCTACAAAATCAGAGGCCTTCAATTACTCCGAATCTACTTCGGAAACAACCTGTTAAATAGGAAAATGAGCTTCGACCATGTCAGCTCCTAAACATCAGCTTTGAGATACTCAGCCTCCGAGCCAAACCTCCTGAGGTGCTCGATCATCCACATATAATGACTCACAATCAAGGTTTTATATTAAGCCAGCAAAGAGTCAGGCAAACACTATCTTTCCTTATCGAGGGAGAAATAAAGCCAACATAAATAGTCGCATCAACCAAGCACGTAAGAGCAATTGTCGCCAGTGTAATGAGCCCTAGGGCCATATACATAAAAAGCTGCATTGGCCCAAGGCGTAAGAGCCACTGTCGCCAGCCTGAAACCTAAAAAGTTGAGGGTAAAAATGAGCTTGAGTCGTAACTCGCTTCGGATACTAGACTTAAAACAGTTAATCAAACATGCCTAAAGGTAAAGGCGTAAGAGCCGTTGTCGCTAGCCTAATGAGGCCCAAGGCCATAAACATAAAAGGCCTCATCAGGCCAAGGCATAAGAGCCATTATTACTAGTCCACATACAGGTCGCATCGACCAAGAGCTTAAGAGCCATTGTCGCCAGCCCACATACATATAAAAGGCTGCATCGGCCCACTTAGTAAGAGCCATTGTCATGAGCCCACATACAAGTCACATCGACCAAGAGCGTAAGAGCCATTGTCGCCATCCCACATACACTAAAAGGTCCCATCGACCCAAAAGCGTAAGAGCCACTATCGCCAGCCTAAATTTCGGCCACTTAAAGGTCAAATAAGCTCAAGTCGATGCCTGATTTGGGGACTGAGCCCGAAACGAGTGGCCTACATATGCCTAAAAGCGAAAGTACGTAAGATCCTACAGGCTAGTCTACAGAAAAAGATATGAAAGAAATAATGCCGCAAGGTTTTCTATCATACACATATGCAAAAAATGCAATCTCTATCTACAAACATGCTACAAAAGAGCTACATATAGATGACAAAATCTATGCACCCCCCCTCGGTGGGGGGGGGGGGGACTACGGCCTGCCGGCCTCATCTTCACTTTCTTCGGCCTCGTGCAAAAGCAACTGAGCATCATGCTCGTCCGCCCTTGCTAGCGCCAATTCCTTCGAGAGGGCGAAGCCACTAGCGTAGATTTCCTCGAGGGTATTTCTTCGAGACTTTTTAATGAGCATATTCTTCAATACTACTTTTGCGGTCGAGAATCCTTCTCAGCTCAGCTAGAGCATCGACAACAGCATTTGAATAGATCGCCGTCTTCTAGTCAGCCTTAGTCCGGCTCATTACAGCTTCATCCTGGGCATCGATGACTTCCACTCTGACCTTCGAAAGCTCAGACTCGAGTTTTGCAATCATTTATGTCTGAATCGAAGCATTATCACAAGCCAAGTGAAGTTGAGCTTCAACGGCAGCAACTTCAGCCAGGGCGTCTTTCCCATCTAAAGACTGAGCCTCCACCCGAGCTTTTAACTTGTCATACTCACACCTAGATTGGCCAACTTTATCTTGAAGGCTCTCTAGGGACTCCATCTTTTTTTGCAACTGAAATAAACTAAGCGTTAGCCTCAGGAACCAAAGGTGAAATGCATGCTCACCCAGGACAGAAATTTACATACTCTTTTAGGTGGTTCTCGTAATTCAAGCTCCGGCCCACCTCACATTGGAAGTGTACCAGCTCGACTTCCTTTTCATCACAAAGGATCCTAAGGAATCTCTCCTCATCCAGAGCTTTCCGTAGCCTGGCTTCGCAACAAAGCAGCCTGGACTTAAGCTTGTCAAACGCCTGCAAAAGAAAACACAATAAGGAAGGGAAGGCGCTAAGCTCGAAAGACCTGTGCCGAAGCTCACCACAAAGTGAAACCGATGGGCTTCCTTGAAGGCCGAGCGCACACCTACCAATCCAATTCCTTCAGTCCTAAAAGAGTCGACTCTGGTCAAAGCACGGTCGCTAGGTGTATTCAACCCCGGTTTTCTAGTATCTTTCAAAGTACTATCGATGGAAAAAGAAGGCGAAAGCAATGGAGAAACCCTCTTTTCAAAACAAGGAACCGTGGACACGGCAAGCCTGTACGATGCTTCCATGCCCCGGTCTCGCTTATTGTTGTCGTTCTTCAGCCCAAGAGTTGGCAACCCTTCCCCCTTCCCAAAGGAGCATAGCCTCGCCTCGAAAGGCTCTTCAATGCCTACAACTGCAAGCTTAATACGCATAAAGGGAAAATGCCTCTCCAAATGAAGGAAGGGAGGGGAAAGTATAAAACAACACTCACCATGACGTTTCGCTTCCCATCTGCCATGGGACAGAGCTCGCCACCTGTGCTCATCACAGGTCGAGTGGGTTGCCAACTCTCGGACCCAATCCAGCAAATCAAAAACGTCACCCGGCACCCATGAAACCACTGCGGGAAAAGAAAACAAGGCACGACTACGAAACCAGGCTTTCGCCATAGACAGAACTGAGAAGGCGCAAAATGCACCACTTATGTGTATAGTTCCATTCCTTAGGGAATGGAATAAGCTCCACGAGGATAATGTCCGCGGTCCGCACCTGGACGAAGCGACTCATACACCCTCGGTCTCCGTCTTCCTCATTATCAACAACGAAGGGCGTGGTCGATCGACACCGCAAGGTCATTAGACCTCGATGGTGTAAGGGCCGGTACAGCCTGATAAAATGACTAAGAGTAAAATCAAGCCCCGCCTTCTCCGTGAAAAATCTCACCATCAATACTGTTCGCCAAAATGACGGAAGGATTTGTACCAAGGTAACCCGATACTCTAAGCAGAAGTCAAGCACAACCCTATCAAGGGGCCTAGTGTGAAAGGATATGTATACATATTCAAGAATCCATCGGTATGATCCCTGATGCCCTCACCCAGGGGAAGTATCTATAACACTACCTTTTCCCCCATCCTCAATCCTTTCTCACTAACCCAATATGTTCTTCTTCTATTGAAGAAGCAACCTTCAAGGAATACTGTCGTTGGTCTCGAATGCCGGAGGCGGAGCCATGCCCTCTCTGCTGGGCAGACCCCGATGCAGCATCCATGATTATGGCAACTACTTAAAATGGTGGTATCTCTAAAAAGCAAAAACATCTTTGTATATATATGGTAGAAATGTCAACGATCTACCTGCCTCAAAGCCGATTAATACCACCTTCGCCAGTCCTGAGGTGGTACCCGATCTCAAGGACCTCCATCTAAATGAGGATAGGATTTATAAGGCAAACAACATCATCACCAATCTTGAGGTGGTACCCGACCTAGAGGATCTCCGCCAAACAGAAGTTAAGCTTTGAGGAGCCAACGGTATTCTCGCCAGTCCCGAGGTGGTAGCCGACCTCGAGGATCTCTATCAAAAGAAAGTTAAGCTCTAAGGAGCCTACAACATTCTCACTAGTCCCGAGGTGGTACCCAACCTCGAGGACCTCTATCAAAAGAAAGTTAAGCTCTGAGGAGCCAACACCATTCTTGCCAGTCCCGAGGTGGTACCAAACCTCGACGACCCCCATCAAAGAAAAGATAGGCTCCAGGAAGCCAACAACATCACCAGTCTTGAGGTAGTGCCCGACCTCGAGGACCTTCATCAGAACAAGGCTAGGCTAAAGGAATCCAATAACGCCTTCGCCAGCACCGAGGTGGTACCGACATCGAGGACCTCCATAAAAAAAAGTTAGGTTCTGGAAGGCCAACAACATCATCGCTAGTTCTGAGGTGGTACTTGACCTCTAAGACCTCCATCAAAGGGAAGGTTAGGCTCCAAGTAGCCAATGACTTCATTACGACACCCTATGTGGTAACCGACCTCGGGTATTGTTGTCAAAAGGGAATCACGCTCTAAGGAAATAAGCATTTAAACTCCACTCGTACGGGCTTGGCCCCGGGGTACCATCTGAGATCAGACAAACCCTATTTCAAGATCTATCTACGATGCCTTAAGGATATTTACACTAAGTTCAAAGCAAGTTTTCAGATGTTCCGGACTAGTACGAACCTCCACTCGGGGACTACCCTCGAAAAACCAAAGACAGTCCCTGTCCGCGGGCCTCCGAGCAAATTTCTTCTCAAATCTTACCACAAAGCCTAAGTGACAAATCACAGTTTCAAGGCTCGAAGAGTCACTTTCATTCTACTTGAAATAAAGGTCCCGACGACCCGAGTTTATCGGCCATATCCAAGGTCGGTCCAAGGAACGACAGCGGACTCCAGGAGAAGCCATACTAATCAACCAAAATCAGGAAAAAATACTCACACCTGGGCTCGATATTGGCACCGACCGGTAATGTCATATATTCAGAATCTCCATAAACGTGGATAGAAGAGAATATAGCAAGCATCAAAGAAAAAGTTGGGGAAACGTCTTTATATTCATAAACATTTGGTTACAACAGCCCGTGAGGATCCTTACATATGATTACAAAAGCCCATAAGGGGTCCATACACACAAACAAAGAAGCAAGAAGGTTTACATGTAGTAAAAGCCTAGAACCTAGTCTACTCTCAGAGGTTCATCTTCGGTAGCAGTATCTCCGAGCACCACCTCCTCGAGCATGCTTCCTTTATGGAGATACCTTTGACCACCACCTATTCTAGGTTCCCATATCAATCCCACAAAAAAAATATCTCTGAGGGCGAAGATGAAGAAGCGGAAAGTGGGAAGGCAAAGAAGAGGAAAGTGATGCAGAAGAGGCACAGAAAAGAGACATAGCCCGCCGAAGCCAAAGGATGAAGATTCGGCGGGCCTCAGCCCTAATCGCACGACCGCTCCGAGTCCATCTTCTAGGGCATCGTGTCGTGCAAGCATAACGGCCAGTTGTGCCATTTCATCCATTGGGAAAAAACCCAAGGGATGAAGTGCCACACCAAGCCAGGGTATGAGAGTGAGCACGGTGTATAGTCCGAACACTTTCATGAGCAGCGGTGTAGAATCCAAATGTCCTTCCAAGTCAAAATAGGCCGACCCCCTTTATCTACTCACCTCAATCCAACAACAACAACGAGACAGTATAATCTCGCTCGGCACAAGAAAGTCCAGATAAAAGGCCATGGCATGGCTGATAAGAACGCCACCATAAGACCTTAAAGCTAGAGACTCCAAACATGGAAGGTAGTAATGGAGAAGGATAATGAGAATAAGAATTAGAAGAAAGGAATGGAATGATGTTCAGAAATACTTGGATAAAAAGATAGCATAGAAATGCCTCATTTATAGGGGATGATAATGTGGCCTACAATTCCATCAATGCCTTTGAAAGATTTGGAAACTGGATTGCCGGCGATACGGTCCCCTTGAAGAATGGGAATCGGCAGCACATTAAATGATGCTGAAACGACAAGTCCATGGGATGTACTGATTATCGGGAAGGTTTACATTGTAAGTATGATATCATCAACGTGACATCACTGCGGGAAGTCCAAAGAGTTGGATGTTAAAATCATTTCTTATCACTCCTCTATAGGAAAAGCGGGGACTATCTGTATACGGTGAAATTAGAGGGTCCAATTTCTCATTATCAAAGCACCTCAGAAGACCATCTCGAAGTCTCGAGGCTAAAGTTTATGATCAAGTCTCCTCCCTCGATGTTCGTCTACACTTGGCCTTAGGATAATGTTTACCGTGGCCACGGTAGAAATAGGGAGTTTCGAAGGCACGTGGCTAGGACTGACAAAGCCTATAGAGCTACTCTAAGACCCGAGTCAGGGTGTCATCTAGTTGTTACGTCTCTGTACCTTTGTAATTAATGCTTGTTGTACTATGATGGAATTTCCCTCATATATAAAGGGGATCCTTGCCACTTTGTAAGGGAATCTTGCTCCAATTACTCCACACGAAATATATAACAACATTTCATCTTGCTCTCTAACATATTCTCTTGATATTATTGCTTTCATTTATTACCTTCATATTTGTTCATAATTTACTACTAACCATTGGCCATTAAGAGCCTCCATTGATTTATCCTCAACTGTTAGTCATATTTTGACCCCCCTTGATAGCTCACAGTCGAGCTCCAGAATCGACCTTGAGGCCCCGAATAAGCAAGCTCGAGGCCCCAATAATTGACTCATCAGTTTGGTTATCACTTCGCTCCTCGCTCTTATCTCGTTTCCTAACTTCACACATAGCATCAAGTGCTTAACAAACTAGCATAAAAATAGATCAAGTATTTTAGAGTCCCATCGACAAATTTAATTGTTATTACCATTTTAACAGTAAACATACATCTTTCACAACAACACTTGTTTTAGAATAATCAAGTTTCGTAGGAAGGAATCGTAACATGAGAAATAAGTAATTAAGCCAATCATATTCGCCACTTCCGAGGACATCCTGGAATTCGATTTTTATAAGAGAAGTTTAGCCAACATACTTCTCTTCAACTTCCTTTAAATTATACAATATTCTGAAAATCCTTACGACTTTAATCTATGAGACACATGACAAATTTGAACCATAATTAGGAAGATGTTCATGGGTTCAGCCCATTTAAGCATTCGATCAGGCACTAGGTGTGCAATATGATATCAAAGTTCTTCTATGGTAGATTCCGTCATCCTACAACCCAATGTTCACCACTCGAGTTCAACAACCTCTCCAAAACACTAGGTGGTATATACATGCAAAGGGAACAACTCCTACACCCATGGATTACTCTTCCTATTACCTACTTTCAATCAAATCCCAAAATTCAGGGCTAGGGAGTAGAATCTTACCTCCTAGTTAAAGACCTTGAGAGCTTTCCTTGTTGAATCCCAAAGTTTGATAAAGGGATGATTAATAGGATGGTGGGAGCTTCTTAATCCCTCTCTCTAAAAGAGTTGTTGAAACCAACCAAAATAACTGCAAAGTCGTTTTTATAAAATTGGGCTGGGGTTAAATTTTCCATAAGATAAACATAAAAAGCAAGGTCTGTGGTCACAGACCAAACCGTAGAATGAGTATGCAGTCCACAAAGGGGACCACATAAATGGTCACAAAAACTAGGTAGGTATGTAACTGATCTACGGTCCGCAAAATAATTCTATGGCCGTATAATGGATTGTATAACCACCTTTCAAATTTTTCTCCTGTTGGTTCATCGACGGATTTGCGGCCCATGAAAAAATTATGCGGTCACATAGTTGACCACAAAAAACATCCAACATTGGCCTATTTCTCTGCTTCACTTCACAATGGATCTGTGGTTCGCGGAGTAGTTCTGTCGTAGAATAATGGACCGCAAAAATGCCACGTTCTGCAATAATTTTTCGTCAACTCCACAATGTACTGTTCTACAATCATCAAACATATAAGCCTACCCTAGCATCACGAAACCTCAGGTTCTAGGTGAAATTTTACGGGGCCTTACAATATGAAACCTCACCAACTTTCTCCAACACCTCAACTAGTTTAATAAATCTCGGACACAACTTGACTTTTTTCCAAACCACACCACACCCTTCATGGGTGAAATCTTATAAGGTACCTTCTCACCCTCCATAAATGCCACATCACGAACCTTCTTGTCCGCATAACTCTTCTGCCTACTCTTAGCTGTTTGAATTCTTTCCTGAATCAACTTCATATTCTCCAAAGTATCACATTAAAAATTTGTTCCCAACAACCTAGCCTCACCAGGCTCAAACCAGCCAATAGAAGAATGACACCGCCTACCATACTAAGCTCATACAGAGCCATCAGAAATATGAAATGATTATTGTTAATATGAGCAAACTCTAATGCCAAGAACTGATCCCATTGACCTCCAAATCAATCACAAAAGCTTGCGACATGTCCTCCATAATCTAAATAGTCTGCTCGGATTAAGCATCCGTCTGCGGGTGAATGTCACGATCCAAATCGATGGGCTGCGATGGGCACCCGGTACCTTACACAACCGAGTGCCAACATAACATATCTTTTGATGTCATACTATAATAAATAATAAGCCAGAAGGTTGCCGCGAGATAAGTAGAATACAACATGTGATACCAACTTATACATAAGACATACAGGCCTATAAGACCAAAATAACCACTCGTATACTGAACATAGGCCAACAAGGCCATACAATCTATTACGTACATGACATCTGTATAAAAGCCTCTAAGAATACATAATTTTTATAAAGGTTAAGATAGAGTCCCGCCAAAAATGACATTTTAATAAGCCTAATCCCCCACCCCGCAAAAGTGGCAGCAAACCTTGCCAAAGTAATGACTCTTAAACTCACTTTAGAAGGTGTCACATTTAAAGGCTTGGTAATCACCTTAGTGGGGCCCACACCCACTAAGGTATAAGACCTCTAATTCATTAAGAGAGGTGGATGAGAATCCAACAAGGTAAGGATCATAAGCAAAAATTTCATACGAAATTATACTGCATAATAGCAATGGGATTTTGCGATTCTAAGGGAGCATGGTGAAATCTTTCTCAAGAATATCATACGAATTTTTCCCTTCTTCGATCGGCCATTATGTGTTGTCGCAATTGACATGTTAGAGGGTTTTACAAGAGAATCGGCTCAGGTTTGTTAAGTTATCCTTTCTTTCCTTTTGGCATGATCCATACGATGCAAAACAAAACGAGCAAATGCACAACTTCCACAAATTACTCTATTAATAGAAATACTAGTATTTATGGCTATGTTCTTGATTCCCTATGTCTTATTATTCTATCACCTTTTCATGGGTCGTCGAAAATAGGTAAGTTGATAAAGTTTATTTCATGATATTAATCAAAGGCATAATGGTCTTATGACATTTTGAAAGATTTTATTGACGTACTTCTCATGCATTGCATTCATTTACATTGATCCATGACCAGATGGCATTATATACACATATAAATGTATATTATATGTACATAGGATATGGGAAAATGTTACATCATTATATACGCACCACCACCTGATCAACTGGTATACGTTGATGATTTTGCACACAATGGCAGAGATGATATGATGGGATGCCCTCAGAGGCTTGATGATGTTATTTAGACATATAACTATGCATGGTATGACATTTATACGCTTATGCATGACATTTAAAATATTAAATGATCCACAGTGCTATTCGGATTTACATGTCGATCTTTTACTTCATGTTTCTCTCATGTCTATTATTTACTAATTTTCATTCCTTACATACTTGGTACATTATTTGTGTTGACGTCCCTTATGCTTGGGGGACTACGCATTACATGCCTGCAGGTCCCGATAGATAGGTTGAGTTCCTTCGAAGTAGGCTATCACCTTAGCGGAAGGTGTTGGTGTGCTCCATTTGCTCCAAAGTTGCTTATTTAGTCAGTATAATTAGTACATGTATTGATTGGTATGACGGGGACTGTCTCAACCTTTATGATCTTTATGTACTCTTAGAGGCTTGTAGATAGATGTCGTGTATACGACACTTGTATGTCCTTTTCGGCCAATGTTTTAAGTATATAATGAATCGCGTTTTCCTTATAGGCCCTTATATCACAGGTATGTGTTTCTATATCAGGTTGGGTCATTCTATGTCGAGTATTTTCTCATGTTTACGCTAGTTATCTCATGACGCCCCTTCTATCCCACTAACCCATGATGATGTAATAAGAAAGATATATTACGTTGGTACTTAGTTGAGTAAGGTACCGAGTGCCAGTCGCGACCCTTCGGTTTGGGTCGTGACAAAAGTGGTATCAGAGTAGTTCTGTCCTAAGGAGTCTACAAACCGTGTCTAGTAGAGTCCTGTTACGGGTGTGTTATGCACCACCCTTATAAGCAGGATGCTACAGGGCATTTAGGACTGTCACTATTTCTTTTTACTCTAGATCATGTGGTAGGGCTCAGTTATAAGAACTCAATTTTTCTAAACTCTATCTTATTCATAATACAACGATGCCTACTTCCAGAAAGACGGTTGGTAAGAGATATAGTTGTGAAAGAGTTGAGTTAGAGGAACTCAATTTTTGCATCATGCTTATGATGGATAAATATGAGGTATTCAACAGATCATGTGTATATTAAGATGTGTAAGCTTCTTGATAAGGATCCCTAAGGCAAGAATATCTATCCACTCTTACGGTAAAAAGGAATAAGAGAATCAGAAGGTAGACATAAGTTTCATCAAGTAAAAGAAGCAAGGTGAAGAAGGGTACGAGGTACCAGTTAATGAAGATTTACAGTATTTACAATTCGAGCAGTGAAATATAAGAATTTTAAGTTACCTTCAATTGTAACAGAGGTATGTACAATTAGCCACACCATCTCATTTATGCCCTTTGGAACCTAACAAACGTAGTATAAGAGATGGATGTATATCAGGATTCGGTTGGGGTTAGAGTGACCCAAAATGGTGGTGGATTGTTTGCGTTAGTTGACATTTCCGAAGGATATTGCAAATGTGCTTATGGATATGCTTGTGAGACACCCAGATGGTGCACTCTAAAATAGTACAACTAGATATGAGTATTAAAACGATATGCATTGGAAGTCTTGAAGGGATAAATATGTCACGACCCAAACCGATGGTCCGCGACAGGCACCTGATACCTTACTCAACCGAGTACCAACGTAACGTATCTTTCTTATTACATTATCATATACACATGACATACGGGCCTATTAGGCCAGCATGATTATTTATAAACGCAAGACATCGACCGACAAGGCTATACAATCTTTCACGTACATGACATATGTCTTCAAGCCTCTAAGAATACATAAATGTCATAAAGGTCGGTACAGAGTCCCGCCATACCAAATAATACACGTCTAAATCATACCACCAAAACAAGCAGCTCCAAAGAAAATGGAGCGCACCAACATCTTTCGCTGAGCTGATAGCCTACATGTAGGGCTCTCGTCTGTCTATCGGGACCTACGGGCATGAAACGCAGTGTCCCCAGACAAAAGGGACGTCAGTACGAATAATGTACCGAGTATGTAAGGCACATAAATAAGTACATAAGAGACATGGAAGAAATATAGAGTACATGACTCAACCAGTAAGTCTGAATAACTTTGCAAATCATAAATTAATTTTAGCGTCATGCACATGCGTATGACTATCATGTCGTGCATAGGTACATGTTTCATAACATCATCAGCCTCTAAGGGCATCCCATCATATCATATCGGCCACTATGGGCAAAATCATTATCGTATACTAGTTGATCAGGTGGTGGTGCATATATAACGCCATAACCTTTCTCATATCCCATATACATATATGTACATACATATATACGCGTATATAACGTCATTTTAGTACATACATATATATGCGCATATAACGCCGTTTGCAGCATATTTCAGCCACTGTGGGCAATATCATCATCATATACCAGCTGATTAGGTGGTGGTGCGTATATAACGCCGTAACCTTTTCCCATATCCCATATACATATATTTACATGTATACGCGTATATAACGCCATCTGGTCATGGTTCAATGCACATGAACGCAATGCATGTAAAGTACGTCAATAAAATCATTCGAAATGTCATAAGACCATTTTGCCTCTTGAGCAATATCATAAAGTAACATCTTTTCAACTTTCGTATTTTTCTGAGACCCATGAACAGATGATAAAATATTATGACATATGGAAATTAAATAACATAGATATTTCTATTACTTCTATGAGTAGAGTCACTTATGGAATTTGTGCATTTGCACGTTTTGTTCTTATCGTATGGATCATGCCAAAAGAAAGAAGGGATAGCCTTAACATACATGTTTCTTGAATTATTTGAACGAAGCTTCTTCTGCGAAATTCTTGAACAAAATTTATACTTGGATTTTGAAATTTGGAACGAAATCTCCTTCTGCTTGTAGCGTTCTTTTGGCTTTAAGACCCCAAAATAGAATGAAATGTAACCTACTTCTTAGCTTAGTTCCATTGTTTGAAATTGTTTCTGTTTTGTAGCTTTTGAATGAATTGATACCAAAATTGTTATATCATATTAAGGTTGTTCAGATTCCTATATGAAGATAAGACTTTGATAATTAAACTTTATGTATACCTTCGTATCGATACCTAGCACAATTGTTATGAGTCATTATTTTAAATTGGTGGCCTTGTGCCACGTGGTGAGTGGTGTATTTTAGTTTATTTTTATCCACTTATTAGTTAACTGGGTAATGTCCCGTTACTTGGTAATTAAACAATTACCCACATAATTTAAAAATTACCATAGATTACTTAAAATTCTATTTATTTTTAAAATACACCATATATACGTTTTATATATACTACCATGGTCATATGGTACCCTGCATGGTACTAGTTATAATTATCAGGTATTATCGCTCGGGACGTATTTTACCCCAATATGCCAAACTTGGACGAAAAATTTATTTTCTTTGACTTGCTTCCGCTTTCACCTTTACGAATTTATTCATCACTTGTGAAATAGCATAATCATTAAAATCTCCAAATAATCCTTTACTTGGACTAATGTCAATTACCTTACGACAAATCCAACGTACAATACTACAGGGTGCAACATCTTCGTAACTTAATAATGCAAAGTGTGACATTACCGTAATGTAATATTGCTAGGTAGAACACTGTCGTAACTTAATACTGCTGGATGTAACATCATCGTAATATATTACTGCAGAGGGTGACATCATCGTAATATAATACTGCAGGACGTAATATTGACGTAATATTTCGGGGCGTAACAAAATATTACCTTAGTGTGTCTCTCGTCCTTAATAGAGCAAAAATGTTAGGCAACTCGAAGAGCCACTGGAACAAGGGGAGCTAAAAGCAAAAGAATGTCTTGTTAAAATTTTCAGAATAAAGCGATAGATATAAATGTTACCAGGGAAATAAGAATAGAGTTAATGAAGCATTATGAGTATGATGTGATACATGTATGTCAACGGTAGATAAATAAAATGATAGTATTACAAAGTCTATAGTTAGGTGAAGGAAAAGATAAGAGGTGACATGCCTTGAGACAACAAAAGTGTATGGGCCGTAAAGTCACATCCTCATTTCGAGAAACAATTTCGTGACTCTAACATAATTACCAAAAGGAAAAGTTAGACCCCAAAGTAATACAGATCAGTATGTTCTGAAGAACAATGTAAACTAAACACGAATTAGGGATTTAGTGATTTGATAATAGTCGGCATTATGTAAATTTCAGAGATTGCGTTTCGGAAATAATAGAATAGATGATAGAAGGATAACCTTTAAAGGTCATTTAGGAAAATGCTTCCCTAAAGCAAGGAATGTGAACAAAGTTAAGCTTCAGGGACTATGTGTGCCACTTACACTATGTGTCACTCTTGTGAGTAAGGAATTTCGTTATCATTGGTACAAAAGGATTACCGCAAGGCGAAAGGATCATTGATGATGTGAAAAGATGCCAGAGATGAAGAGGTAAAACATCTATAGGTAGATCATCGTAGGACTAAATCTTAGTACTCCCCTAAAGGGGGGAATTTTCAGTGATGTGGCATTAAGTTAGAATTAACTGGTTTTAGTAATTATGGGATGGTAAAGGAAGAATGCGATAAAAATGAGAAAAGGGATGAGATTGCACTTACTCAAATCCTACAGATATGCTAATATTCTAGAACACTATGCAAGCACAATGTCAAGGAGAGGAAGTAAGGGTCCCTACCCAAGATGTTATTGACAAATAAAGAGCCAGTGCGAGACGTAAGTTAAGATAAAGGAAATAACCCAAGAAAGATTGCGCAAAATGTTGATATGAGAATGGGCCAATGAGTCGTTAGTAAATGATTTAGGAAGAGCCTAGTTATTGGTAGACAAGAGGATACAGACAAATCAATAGATCGTGCAAGATAAACATAGTGAACCCAACATGGGGAATTCAGTCTCGCAGATATGACATCGTGAACCTTGAGAAATATTCAGATAGGAGTTGGGTAGTTGAAGATACCGTATGAATGTTACGGAGATAAGAGAGTGCCAATTGGAAGGTAATAAAAATATTAGCTCAGAAGCAACCTACAAGTACAAGGGTGTGGAGGTAAGTAACTACTGATAATTATAGGTGAGGAAGGACATAAAATATTCCATCGAATATAAGATGTAATAAGCTCGTAGCTTTACAAGAGTCTGAGGGTACAATGAAAGACTAGCTGAGGTAATAAGGAAGAATCTTCAAGATAAACATAGTAACATGAAGAATAAATGGTCTTGTAATAGCAGTCTCACTACAACATTGTATGCACTCCATAAGGAAGTGATCTGGCACCTATCGTGGCTAATGAGAGGGAAGTGAAACAAAAAGTAATTATCGAAATCATATGTGTTGCACAAAAAAAAAATTCCAGCATGTGTGGGAACTAAGATAAGTTAAGTATGCATGCAACAAAGGGGAGAAAGACCAGGAAAAGTAATTACTTACATTTAAAGAAAGCTGAAATGGAACGAAAGGAATTATTCGATCATAGATCCGGAGTTACTTACGTTATGAACGCACTTATGATTTTAGAGTATTATCCATGCAGTATATATATTGACACTCATACAGTCATAGAAGAGCCCAGTATAAGATAACAGAAAAGAATTGAGCTCAGGGCATAGACAAGGGATTAAATTATTAGAAGATTGTATCATGGATATTCCCTAGCGCCCATGAAGGGCTAAAGTAATAACTAATACTAGGAGCCGCAGATCGGAAGATAGCTTAAGCCTACATGAAGGTTGATCATATCGAAGAGGAAACTAAAGAGTTTAATCAACTAAGTAAATCCGGAGTTTGATTATTGGATCCAAAAAACTGTAGGAATCGTGATTGAGAACATAGTAGAATCACTCTTAATATTAGAGGTATGAGAGAGATAGTACAATAGCTACATTCATTTACGGCTCTGTGATAAAGCAAGTTAGAAGAGTAGCAGCTTCATAAGAAGTCAATATAAAGCTCCCACCGGATTGTGTATGCGCCATAGGTACGAGTATTATAATAGAGCTTCAAGTTGTGTATGTGAATCATACCTAAGTGGAAGGGAGGTCATGAAAGAGATAGAAGATGCGATGCGAGATTTTAAGGTAACGTAAAGTTAACGTGAACAACGTAAGAGATACTCAGTTGCAAAAGGTTGTGAATAATCTATACTTCAGATAGAGGGCTAGAGCACTGGGATTCAGTATCCAGGAATGATAGTGTCATCATAAGTGGCATATCATCTAACCTATGGTTGTTAGGTATCGAGAAGTCTAATTAGGAGAGTAAACAAGAGTTAGAGATGATGTAATGACTCACTTGATGTTCCAGAATAACACAAGGAAATCTACGATGCAAGCAAGTTGAAGGAAAGTTACGAGTAGTATAAATAGATATGTGTAGGTCGCAAGCTAAAGTATGGTAAAGCGACAAGGTTTTAGGAAGACAGGAGTAATGATTAGAAAGGGTGAGTGAGAAGGTGACGAGAATGGATAAGTGCTCTAGATTAAGCCCACGAAAACAAGAGAGCTGATGGTTTCTCTAAGTTATGGAAAATGCAGTATAGCCTTAATGAACACAAAGGAGTCTAAGACTAATAGCATTTAGTAAAGATGGAATGTTGCCATGGGAGTAGAATAATGGTGTAATTATGGTAAGATAAAGGATGACGTTTGGGCCTTAGACTGTGTAATGATTTGAAAAAATGGGATTTCATAGACGGAACAGGATTAAAATACCCACATAAGGTGAATCACATTGGGATTCTATGAAATACGATTATGGAAGTATGGTTTCGCCCCCAGGGTAGATCAGGAAAAAATTACTTCGAATGTTCCTCGATGCAACTTGGGGCTCTAGTGATTACGTAAGAAGTTTCAAGTTATCAATGGTAAATTGTAGATCAATATTGAGGTGAATAAATAATGGATGGAAAAAGGTAACAAAGTATGAGATGAGATTAGGGCGTCATTCTTAAGATGACAGTAATAAGAAAACATTAAAGGACTTAGATTTATACATATGGGATAAGCAACGAGAATAACCTCGAGTTTGGTAGAAGGCCTCAGTAATGATAAATCGAAGTAATAATTGTAGTATTGCATGACCTCCCTAGATGCAGTAAAGTCACACGGATGGATAACCGGGGCTATGAAATAAGATATAGCAATAGTCGTAAGTTCGACAAAGTACCGAGCAAAGAACTTCAGTACACCTATAGATGCCCAAAGGGACATCTTGTCAAGTTCTGTATATATTCCCAAAGTGAGGCATAGAGATTGGCTAAAAGTTGAAGGGATGAGTTGCATAGGCGCAAATACAAGGAAAAAGTCGTACAGAGGCCTAAAGGGGGGGATGATATGGCATTTGAAATTATTCACAGAATAGTTGCCTAGATGGCATGGAGAGTACTAATGTATTCAGAAGACATAAGTTATGAAAACAATAAGTGCATCAGTCAACATTCGAGGATGAATGTACCAATGGGGGAATGATGTTACACCCCATGTTTTCGTACGTGAAAGTACAACATAAGTAAATTGATGGAAGCTCGAAAATGAAGTGTTATATCCCGCATTTTCGTACATTAATGTTTTGTCGTAAGTTAATTGACGTAAGTTCAGGAATGAGATTAATTTGAGATTATAAGCATTATGCTATTTCAAACAAGGGATGAGTAAATTCGTGAAGGTGAGAGGATAAGAAAATCGATGAAAATGAATTTCGTCAAAGTTTGACATTTTGGGACAAAATACGGTTTAAGCTATATACTTGGTATTTATGGGCTTGTACCATACAGGGTACCACATGACCATGATATTAGGGTACAAAAAATGTGTGTTAAAAGTGAGTAGTATTTTAGAGGAATTATCAACAGAATCGGCTCGGGTATGTTAAGGCTATTCGTTCTTTTCCTTTGGCATGATCCATACGATGCAAACGAAACGAGCAAATGCACAACTTCCATAAATGACTCTGTTCATAGAAATGCTAATAGATATGACGATTTTCTTGATTCCTTGTGTCCTGTTATTCTATCATCCGTTCATATGTCTCAAAAAATACGTAACTTGATAAAGTTTATTTCATGATATTAATCAAAGGCATAATGGTCTTATGACATTCTGAAAGATTTTATAGACGTACTTCTCCTGCATTACACTCATTTACATTGACCCATGACCAGATGGCATTATATATATGTATATTATATGTATATGGGATATGGGAAAAGGTTATGACATTATATACGCATCACTACCAGATCAGCTGGTATATGTTGATGATTTTGCCTATAGTGGTCGAGATGTTATGATGGGATGCCCTTAGAGGTGATGTTATGTACACCTATACCTATGCATGGTATGTCATTTATACGTATATGCATGACATTTTAAATATTAAATTATCCACATAGCTATTCAGACTTACATGTCTAGTTTTTTACTTCTTGTTTCTCTCATATCTATTATCTATTGATTTGCATTCCTTACATACTTGGTGCAGTATTTGTACCGACATCCCTTTATCTTGCGCACGCTGCGTTTTATGCCCACAGGTCCTGCTAGATAGGTTGAGAGCCTCCAAGTAGGCTATTAGCTCAGAAGAAGGTGTTGGTGCTCTCCATTTGTTCCAGAGTTGCTTATTTGGTTAGTATGATTAGGACATGTAGTGATTGGTACGGTGGGGACTCTCCCAACCTTTATGGTATTTATGTACTCTTAGAGGCTTGTAGACAGATGTCGTGTTTACGGATATTTGTATGACCTTGTTGGCCTACGTTTTAAGTAAATGAAGAATCATGTTGGCCTTATAGACCAGTATGTCACAGGTATGAATTTCTATATCAGGTTGGGTCGTTCTATGTTGGGTATTCCCTCATGTTTACTCTGTTTATCTCATGACGCCCCTTCTGGACCACTTATCCATGATGATGTAATAATAAAGATACATTACATTGGTACTCGGTGGGGTAAGGTATTGGGTGCCTGTCGCAACCCATCGGTTTGGGTCGTGACACTTTTGCTGCATATTGACGATCTATTTGACCAACTTCAGGGAGAGAGGGTGTTCTCCAAGATTGATTTGAGGTCAGGGTACCATCGGTTGAAGATTCGAGACTAGGATAATCTAAAGACAACATTCAGGACCCGATATGGACATTATGAGTTCCTTCTGATATCTTTTTGGATGACAAATGCCTTAACATCGTTCATGCATCTGATGAATAGTGTATTTCAACCTTATATCGACTCATTTGTTATTGTGTTCATTGATGATATCCTGGTGTACTCTCGTAGCTAGGAGGAGCATGCCCAACATTTGAGGCGAAGCATTATGCCATGTTTTCCAAGTGTGAGTTTTGGCTCAGTTTAGTGGCGTTCTTGTGCCACATGGTTTCAAGCGAGAAGATTCAAGTGGATCCAAAGAAAATAAGTCGTTCAGAGTTAGCCCAGACCATCATCAACTATGGAGATTCAGAGCTTTCTAGGGTTGGCTGGTTATTACTGTCGCTTCGTTCAGGGCTTCTCGTCTATTGCGTCGCCCTTAACCAAATTTACCCAAAAAGGGTGCTCCTTTCAGGTGTTTGGATGAGTGTGAGGAGAGCTTTCAGAATCTCAAGACTGGCTTGACCATAACTACAGTTCTGGTTTTACCTTCAGCCTCTGGTTTTTATACGGTGTACTGTGATGCTTCCCGAATTTGTATTGCGTTGTTTTAATGCAGAAGGGTAGAGTGAATGCTTATGATTCGCGCTACTAGAAGCCTCATGAGAAGAACTACCATGTTCATGATTTTGAGTTGGCCCCATTGTTCATGCATTAAAGATTTGGAGGCACTATCTCCATAGTGTGTCTTGTGAGGTATTTATATATCATTAGAGCCTCCAACACTTGTCCAAATAGAAGGATCCAAATTTGAGGCAGCGAAGATTGGTTGAGATGCTAAAGGACTATGATATCACTATTCTGTATCATTCGAGGAAGGCAAATATGGTGGCTGATGCCTTGAGCAAGAAAGCGGTGAGTATGGGTATCCTTACATTCATTTATATTGGTGGGAGACCTCTCGCAGTTGATGTTCAAACATTGGCCAACTAGTTCGTGAACTTAGATGTTTCGGAGCCCAGTCGGGTTCTAGCTTGTGTGGTTTATCGGTCTTCCTTATTTGATCACATCAGAGAGTGCCAGTATGATGATCCTCATTTGCTTGTCTTTAAGGACAAGGTTCAACATGGTGATGCTATATATGTGACTATTGGAGATGATGTGGTGTTAAGGATGCAGGGTCGGATATGTGTGCCCAATGTTGACGGGCTACGGGAGTTGATTCTAGAGAATGCCCAAAGCTTGCAGTATTCCATTGATCTGGGTGCCGCAAAGATGTACCAAGACTTGAGACAACACTATTGGTGGAGGAGAACGAAGAAGGATATAGTGGGATTTGTAGCCTGGTGTCTTAATTGTCAGTAGGTGAAGTGTGAGCATCAGAGACCAGGTGGATTGCTTTAGAGGATAGAGATTCCAGAATGAAAGTGGGAGCGGATCACTATGGATTTTGTAGTTGGGCTCACATGGTCTTCGAGGATGCTCGATGCTAAGTTTGCACACTGCAAGGACTTGGCGGGGGTGTGCATCAACTGATGCAACTCCGAAGAGAACAGTTGCTAGGTGGAGGTGGTATGTTCAACAATGGTTTGATTCTTCTTGTTTCTTACAACGGGGTTGCCCAGTAAGCTTAGAAGTTTTGGCCAGAGTTGTTCACACGCTCGAAACGCAAACCAAGGTGGAGATTGAAAATGTTGGTTTATGTTTAGTCAACAATGGCATGCCAATTGGAAGAGTTGGTGGAAAGAGTTGGTGTGGATGCTAGGAGGAAGCTTCCTCCTTTGATGTCACCCATGACATCAAGAGGAGGTAGTTTGATGTCACCAATGACATCAAGAGGAGGTCTTTACCTCTATAAATAGATGCACTCCTTCATTTGTAGAAACCATCCCAAAAATAATACAACACATTGTAGTGAGTAGAGAGTTAAGAGAGAAATTATCTTAAGTGTAATTGGGAACTCTCCCCTTCCTTTGTTAATATTAAAAAGGTAACTGTTCTCTGGTGGACGTAGGATTATTTTTATCTGAACCACGTTAAATCTTGTGTTCTTTCTTTTACGTTTCCGCTAACAATTGGTATCAGAGCAACAAGATTCTTTAACGATCCAAGGAGGAAGAACAAGAAAATATGAGTTCCATGAAGTTTGAAATTGATAGATTTAGTGGAAGAAACAACTTCAATATATGGAAGATCCAGATGGTGGTGTTACTGCGGAGGGAAGGTTCAATCCATGCTATTGACGGAAAGTATCCTAAGGATATATCAACTCCCGAAAATAAGAAGATTGAAGGGGATGCATTGAGTGCAATCCAACTATCCCTTGCACCTAACGTGCTTTGTGAAGTGAGTACGGGTACCGAAGATACAGATAAACAGTTATGGGAAAAGCAAGAAGGGCTATACCAAGACTGATCAGTGACAACAAGGATGTTGTTACAACAGCGTCTTGACACATTTAAGATGGGGTCAGGTACTTCGTTACAAGATCATTTAGATGCGTTCAATAAACTTGTCATGGACTTACAGAATGCAGGAATTAAAAAGGAGGAGGAGACGCTTGCATGTGCTTTGCTATTTTCATTGAATTCAGGATATCGTGATATTGAGAATTCAATGATGTATAGCAAGGAGCCTATCAAGCTTGAGCAAGTGCGGCAGACACTTAACTCTAGTGATGTGCGGAGGCACATTGAAGGAGATAGAGATGACAAGGCAAGTGGGCTCTTTGTGAGAGGCCGGACTAGCCAACAGGGAAAGAGTAAATCAAAGCACAGATCAAAGTCTCGTGTGAACAAGAAGAATACAGAGTGTTGGGGTTGTGGCAAGAAGGGGCACTTTGAACGAGACTGCCCAATGTCAAAGTCCAAGGAAAAGGCGAGTGCATCCACAGTTGAACAGGTACATGATTTTGATAATGATTATGTACTAACAACATCGTGTAATAATAATAGTAGTTATGGAAACAAATGGGTGTTAGACTCTGCTTGCACTCTGCATATGACGTTCCGAAAAGACTGGTTTAGCAGCTATGAGAAAAGTGGAGGAACCGTAGTAATGGGCAATAATGCAACTTGTGCAATAGTTGGCATTGGCTCAGTTCGGGTTCGCTGCCATGATGGAGTCGTGAGGACTATTACACAAGTCCGTCATGTTCCTGATCTGAAGAAGAATTTGATCTCCCTGAGTACTCTGGATGAACAAGGCTACAGGTACATGAGCGAAGCAGGAACTATAAAGGTGACTAAAGGTTCTTTAGTCATGCTGAAAGGCAAGCTGGAGAACGGCCTTTACACATTGGCCGGAAGCACCATTGTTGGCTCTGCAAATGCATCTACAGTGCAGTTATCTAATGATGACAAGGCAAGACTATGGCACATGAGACTGGGTCATATGAGCGCACGTGGACTGGAGATGTTGAGCAATCGTAAACTTTTGGAAGGTGAGAAGATCAGCACGCTTGACTTCTGTGAGCACTGCGTTCTAGGGAAGCAGAAGAAGGTCAGCTTCAGCACTGGCAAACACAAGACAAGAGGAGTGCTAGACTACATCCATTCAGATTTATGGGGTCCTTCTAAACTTCCATCGAAGGGCGGAAAGAGGTATCTTCTCATTTTTATTGATGATTTCTCACGAAAGGTTTGGGTGTATTTTTTGAAGGCAAAAAGTGATGCTTTTGAAGCATTTAAAGAGTGGAAGATTTTGGTTGAAAATCAAATGGAGCGGAAAATCAAGTATCTTCGCACAGACAATGGCTTGGAGTTTTGCAATGAAGAGTTTAATGAATTCTGCAAGGTTCATGGGATCTCAAGACATAGGACTGTCAGGCATACCCCACAGCAGAATGGAGTTGCCGAGAGAATGAACAGAACTCTTCTTGAAAAGGCTCGTTGTATGCTCCTACAAGCCAAAATGTCCAAAGTATTTTGGGCTGAAGCAGTTCACACTGCTGCTCATATTGTCAATCGATCTCCAGCATCGGCAATTGACTTTAAGACTCCGAATGAGGTATGGTCAGGTGAACCCTCTAACTATTCATACTTACGAGTATTTGGGTGTCCAGCTTATTATCACGTTAATGAAGGAAAGCTTGAACCAAGGGCTAAGAAGGCCATATTCGTAGGGTATGTGGATGGAGTAAAAGGGTACAAACTTTGGTGTTTGTCTTTACTCAAATTTATAGTTAGTAGAGATGTCACCTTCGATGAATCCTCTATACTTGATCCCCGTAAAGTTTCCGTGGAGTTTTCAGGAAACAAGAACAACGAGCAGGTGGAGCTTCCGGTGGAGCTTGCCAAGGAAAAGGATCAAGAGACTCAGGTTAAAGATGAGTCAGAAGATGTAGGCGTTGAAGAACTTGCTGTCAATGAACCATACACAATTGCGAAGGGGAGGGAGAAGAGGCAGACACGAGAACCGGAACGCCTTATAAATCAAGCAAACTTGATTGCATATGCGTTCGTAGCTGCACAAGAAGAGATTAAAGATCTGGAGCCCTCCTCGTATATTGAAGCAACTTCTTGCAAGGATGCCGCACAATGGCGGTTAGCCATGACTGAAGAGATGGAGTCTCTTCACAAGAATCAGACATGGGTCTTAGTGAAAAGACAAAAGGGGAAGAGGACAGTTGGATGCAAGTGGGTCTACCGAAAGAAAGAGGGAATTCCTGAAGTGGAAGATGCTAGGTTCAAGGCGAGATTGGTTGCAAAAGGATTCAGTCAGAAGGAGGGAATTGACTACAATGAGATTTTCTCTCCAGTCGTGAAGCATAGCTCAATTCGCGTGCTACTAGCATTGGTTGCCCAATTTGACTTGGAGCTTCAACAGCTTGATGTCAAAACTGCTTTCTTACACGGTGATCTAGAAGAGACAATCTATATGGATCAGCCTGAAGGTTTCCTAGCTGAGGGAAAAGAAGATCACGTATGCCAACTAAAGAAGTCTTTGTATGGTTTGAAGCAATCCCCTAGACAGTGGTACAAGAGGTTTGATGCATTCATGACTACACATGAATTCTCAAGGAGTGCATTTGATAGCTGTGTGTATCACAAGAAGATGTTTGGTAACTCAATGATTTATTTACTGTTGTAGTATGATGATATGCTTATTGCTGCTAACAACATTACAAAAATAAATGCTTTGAAGAAACTGTTGAGTAAGGAATTTGACATGAACGATTTAGGAGCTGCAAAGAAAATCCTTGGTATGGAGATTTCAAGAGAAGACAGTGTTGTACATCTTTCTCAGAAGAGGTATATTGAAAGGGTTCTCAAGAGATTCAATATGCATACGTGAAAGCCTGTAAGTATACCATTAGCTCCTCATTTTAAACTTTCATAGTTACAAATGCATCAGTCCGAGGATGAGGTGGAGCATATGTCAAAGATTCCTTATGCCAGTGCAGTTGGTAGCATTATGTATGCTATGGTATGCACACATCCAGATATTGCTCAATCTGTAAGTGTGGTAAGTAGATACATGTTCATCCTAGGAAAGAGGCATTAGGAAGCTGTCAAGTGGATATTGAGATATCTCAAAGGAGCTTCTGGTGTTGGTCTGATCTTTCGAAAAAGTGGTGGAGGTATTTCAATTCTCCGTTATGTAGATTCTGACTATGCAGGAGATCTTGACAGAAGAAGGTCCACAACTGGATACATCTTTACCCTCATTGGCAGTGCCGTTAGTTGGAAGTCAACTCTGCAGTCGATTGCCGCTTTGTCTACAACAGAAGCAGAATACATGGCAGCAGCGAAGGCGGTGAAAGAAGCTATATGGTTGAAAGGTTTAGTAGCGGAATTGAGTTTGGTTCGGCTGGAATCAACTCTTAGACGTGATAGTCAAAGTGCTATTCATCTAATGAAAAATCAGAGATTTCATGAGCGCACTAAACTCATTGATGTCACATTTTATTTTATTCAAGATGTTGTTGAAGAGGGAACTATCAAGGTCGTGAAGGTTATCACAGACGATAATGCTGCAGATATGTTGACCAAGATAGTCCCACTCGCTAAGTTTGCACACTACAAGGACTTAGCGGGGGTGTGCATCAACTGATGCAACTCCGAAGAGAACAGTTATTAGGTGGAGGTGGTATGTTCAACAATGGTTTGATTCTTCTTGTTTCTTACAACGGGGTTGCCCAGTAAGCTTAGAAGTTTTGGACAGAGTTGTTCACATGCATGCTCGAAACGCAAACCAAGGTAGAGATTGAAGGTGTTGGTTTATGTTTATTCAACAATGCCACGACAATTGGAAGAGTTGGTGTGGATGCTAGGAGGAAGCTTCCTCCTTTGATGTCACCCATGACATCAAGAGGAGGTAGTTTGATGTCACCAATGACATCAAGAGGAGGTCTTTACCTCTATAAATAGATGTACTCCTTCATTTGTAGAAACCATCCCAAAAGTAATACAACACATTGTAGTGAGTAGAGAGTTAAGAGAGAAATTCTCTTAAGTGTAATTGGGAACTTTTCCCTTCTTTTGTTAATATTAAAAAGGCAACTGTTCTCTGGTGGACGTAGGATTATTTTGATCTGAACCATGTTAAATCTTGTGTTCTTTCTTTTACGTTTCCGCTAACACATATATTGAAGGACATGCTCTACACTTGTTTCTGGCACTCCCCGAGCATGGGGGACAGGACCAGCACCCAGCGCCTCACCTATCCTTGCGTACTTACTTGTAACTAGGGGACTCTAAACATATGATGTCATACTTTGTCCATGGGCCACATTGCAAGATAACTGCAAATGCTGACTCATTGTCAATATAAAACTGGGCCGACAAGGCCGTCATAACTATTATAGCTGACAAACCAACCAAATATGCATAAAAGGTCTGCAAGCCCAACATATTGCACTAACTGACAGGATATGTGTACAAGCCTCTACTTATGGATATACTATGATCGGAACAACTCTCCGACCTACTCATAACATATATACATATATATACAAGATGTACATAGGGCTCTAGACTCGGAAACTCCAAAAGGAATGGAGCTTACCGATCAAGCTGAACTCGGGCAACACTTATTGAAAAGGCCTACCCATTTGTCTGTCTGACCTGCACGCATGAAATGCCGCGCCCCCAAAAAAGGGACGTCGGTACAAAATAATGCACTGAGTATGTAAGGCAATATACTGAAAGCTGCAACTGAACAGATAATATAATAATTGCAAGTAGCTGGAAGTCAAAGATAATCTAAAGATATGCTTACCTACTGATACTAACTCAACTCTCTTAATATAGTAAGCAAAATAGTTGTCCAGCCCTATAAGGCTCGTTATATATATAACTGCTCTGCCATAGTAGGCTCGCTCATAGGCGCTCAGCCATACTAGGCTCTGTATCTCGACCAACTGGGCTCGCTTATAAGTGCTCGGCCACGGTAGGCTCGGTAAGTAACTTACCATTTGATCAGAGGTTGCCCAATAGGGGCATGCCCATCGATTATAGTTCGATGGTAATGAAAATACTGTAATACTATATATATAGACTCTCTACTCTCTTGATTGGATGAAGGAAAAACTCAACTGAATATGAATTCCCCATAAGGAGAATATGGTAATTTACAAAAATAGAGAAAATATACATAACTTGTGACACTAGTAGAATATATGCAAATTCCGGGATATCAATTTTTCTTTATGCCTCGTTATCAAACTTGTTTAATGACGAGATTGTTACAACCCATATCCACATGTGTTAGTTCATGCCATTTATTAGTTAACATAATTCCAAGAAGGAATTATCTTTGAGATGATAAGAAGTCAATCCTATTGGTCTTAAGTGATACAAGAGTGTATAAGGGTGATTAACAAGTATTAGAAGTTAAATGAATCAAGGATGTTGTAACTCGTATTTTCAGGTAAATCTAGCGGTGCTTAATACACTCAAGAGGTCATGTATTAAGGTATTTTAATCATATAATATCCGTATCATAAGTCTTGAAGTCAAACGAGTTATGAAACAAAAGTCGACAAAAGTTGTCGCAACTTAGGTTCATAATTTTACTTAAACATTAGGTCAAATGTTTCTAATCTTTTCTCATAATTTACAAGGAATTACGGGGTGATCTACCCACCAAATTAAAGATCTATGAGTCTAGTTTCCAACGCATTAAACCGTTCATCGATACGATCTCGGAGTAGAGAGATATTCGCGTTTTCGCGAGACTGCGCCAAGCACCTCTCTATGGGGCCCACTAAGGCGGTTTAAGATATTTGGACCTATATAGGATGCCTCCAACCCGTTTTAAGTCATTTATTCTCACTATTTTCAGACCTTAGAACCCTAGGAACATCCTCTCAAGGTTCTCTCAAGATTCAAGACCCAAAAAAGGGCAAACAACACAAATCAAGTGTCGGGAATTCCGTGGCGCTAGTAAGTCTCTTGTTCTTCTTGTTGTTGCTCATTTTTGTGTCGTTCCAGCTCATGTGGGAGGTTGTTTTAAAGGGTTTATGTTCTGTAAATACTCCCTCATGTTCTTAATATCAATCCTAGGTGATTTCAAGCCTTCTAAAGTGATTCTAGTGCCGAAAAACACTAATTGATCGCTAGTTTCGCTTTTTTGTTGTTGTGGCAGCATTGGAGGGATATTTCATGGAAATTTAAGGTCAAATTGGAGTTGTTCTTTCTGTATAAAGGTAAGGAACCTCTTACTCTATATGTATTTAAGATTATCCAAGTTGCGGCTAAGCCATTGAAGCTAGAACTTGTGAGATATATATCGAAAGGCTTGGTAGTAATGTTATTGTTTTGTGGACTGTTTTGCGTTGCTGTTGGGCTGCATATTTTACTACTGTTTTGTGGAGTTTTGGAGGAGTAAGGGTGTGTAGAAACACCATATATATGTAGTGTTGTGGGATGATAGTTATTCGTATCATTTTCGGGTCGTTTGACACGACTACGGTGGTCGTCGTATGTATGGAGTGATTAGGCTATACATGGACTATTTTGGGAGGCTCAATATGTTTATTATTGATGTTGTTTGGGCTGTTTGGTGATTGTTTTGAATGGTGTGAAGTCATATATATAGGGGAGGTGCTGTCCGTTTCATCGTAAAATAGGTTGTGGTCGATACATAATAGTTATGACGCTTAAATGATAACGATAGTATCGTTTCTCTTATTGTAGACTAAGGAGTTTTGACAATTGCATAGCTTGAGATTGGGGAAGTATATACAAGGTATGTGAGGCTATCCCTTTCCTTCTTTTGCACGACTCCGATTGTACATAATGTAATGAACGAGCTTCCAAGATACTCTACTCTTAGAAGCTAGCAGTACTTACATTGTTTTCCCTCTTATGGAACGATTGATGTTAATGTTGCTTCTCTTATTCTTATGTTATCAATGTTGTTGGTACTTCCTGATTCTTATAAGGTTCATAGTGAAGAGTTAGTCCTAATAACGTGTATAGAGGATACCGACCTTACGTCACTCCGAAAGGTTTAGAATGTGATTCCATGAGTCGAGCATGCATTATATATATGTATCTATTTTACTCTACCGAGCCACGCTATAGTTGGCCGGGTACGACACCTATTGTGCAACCACTGATCAGTTGGGTTTTACCGAGCTCCACGTGGCCGGGTACGATTCTACCGAGCCTATTATGGCCGGGTACGATATGATGATGATGATGCCCACAGAGGCGAATGCTTTAAAGGTTTATGTATTTATACATATGTATCATGCATTTCATGTAAGTAGCCCTCAGAGGTACTAAGATGTTACAGGTTGTATATTCTCTATCCTTGCTTACATTACTGATCGTATTTATGGTTCCTTGCCTTACATACTCAGTACTTTATTCGTACTGACGTCCTTTTATTTGTGGACGCTGCATGTCGTGCTACAGGTCCTGATAGATAGACAGGTGCAGCTCCCCCACCACAGTAGGTTGTCCAGTTCAGCGGTGATTGGCGAGATCCCTTCTCCGGACTTGCCTTGGTCTTGGTATGCATTTTTGTTATAGACATTATGGGTATGTCGGGGCCCTGTTCCGGCAATGTTGCAACACTTATGCTCATTTAGAGGCTCATAGACAAGTGTCGACTCATGTATAGTTTGGTATGCCTTGTCGGCTGGTTTTTGTTATATAGTCTTTCATAGTAGCATGGTAGCTCATACCTTATATGTAGTTTCTTGATTGTCTGGTCATCCCCTGCTATGTATGTTCATGCCGTCATATTTTATTGCTGGTTGTCCATGATCTAGGTCTACCATTTATATTGATCTCGTCAGCCCTAAAAGATAATAATGAAGGTTAGATGAAATGTACGTTGGTGCTCGGCAAGTGTGGTCGGGTGCTAGTCATGGCCCTTCAGTTTGGGTCGTGACAAACTTGGTATCAGAGCAAGTCTGTCCTAGGGGTTGTCTATGAGCCGTGTCTAGTAGAGTCTTGATTATGGATGTGTAGCGCGCCACATTTATAATCAGGAGGCTACATGACATCTAGGGTTGTTACCTTCTTCCTGAATCTAGATCGTGCGTAGAGTTGAGTCGTAAGTGTTTGTCTCTAATATTCACCTTGTTTTCTTTCAGCGATGCCTTCGTCTAGGAAGAAAACAATTAGTACATGGCTTGATACAGCTGCGGGAGAGGGTACCAGTCAGGTGCCCCAAGCCAGAGCAGGCCAAAGTGAGGCTCATAGTGAGATGCCGTCTCATACCTCATCTACCCCGTCTCCTCCAGAGGTTATTAGGAGGCACCCAGCACCTCCAATTCCTCCGTCTGGCACTACAGACCAGGATATGCGGAGTGCTTTGCAGTTATTGACTAGCTTGGTAGCTGCTCAGGCTCAGAGGCAGAATACAGGTGCTGCTGAGAAACCAGTTAGTACAAGAGTTCGTGATTTTATTAATTTAGACCCTCCAGTGTTTACCGGATCAGACCCCAAGGAGGACCCACAGACTTTTATTGACCAGGTTCATCGTACACTTCGGGTTATGCATGTTAGTGATACAGAGGCAGTAGAGTTGGCTTCTTATCGGCTACGGGATTTAGCGGTTCTCTGGTATGATAGTTGGGAGAGATCCAGGGGTCCGAACCCTCCTCCAGCTGTGTGGAAGGAATTTTCTGAGGCCTTTCTTCGTCACTACTTGCCAGTTGAGATACGACGAGCTAGAGCTGATAAGTTCTTGAACCTTAGACAAGGTAATATGAGTGTGCGAGAGTACAGTATGCAGTTTGATTCTTTGGCAAGGTATGCTCCCCATATGGTGGCCGAGATGAGTGATAGGGTGCATATGTTCGTGAATGGGTTGGGACCACATCTGATAAATGAGTGTACGACAGCCTCCTTGGTGGAGGGCATGGATATTTCCCGTATTCAAGCTTATGCCCAGACCCTAGAGGATCGTAAGCGCCAGCAGAGGGCAGTTAGGGAGCAGGATAGGGGCCAGCATAAGAGGGCGAGATTTGCAGGGTATTCTGATGACTTCAGAGGCCGCATCAGGCCACAGTTTTCGAGGAGTTCGGCGCCACCTGTAGCTAGTGCTCCTCCACAGTTTCAGAGGCCTCGATATGATCGATCCTATTCTGGTCCAGGTCAGAGTTCGCGGGCATATGACTCGCAACATCATAGGGATACTAGTCAGATGAGACCCCCAACACCATATTGTGATCAGTGCGGCAAAGCCCACTTTGGACTGTGTCGTCGAGGTTCTAATGCATGCTATTCATGCGGACAGCCTGGCCATATGATACGGGATTGTCCTAACAGACGAGGTGATGGTATGACTCTGCCAACTGGATCTGTGTCTGGTTCTTCCTTATCAGTTCGACCTCCAGCACGGGGTTTTCAGTAGTCGACAGGTCGTGGTAGGGGTAGAGGTGCAGTGCCGAGTTCGAGTGGTGCTCAAAATCGAACCTATGCTCTAGTAGGTCGACAGGATCTCGAGTCGTCTCCAGATGTTGTTACAGGTATTATATCTGTGTTTTCTTATGATGTATATGCGCTGATTGATCCGGGATCTACATTATCATATGTTACACCCTTTGTGGCTAATAAGTTTGGCATTGAACCTGAATTGATAAGTAAACCCCTTGCGGTATCTACTCCGATAGGAGATTCTGTGATTGCTAGAAGGGTATATAGAGGTTGCACTATGATGATTTGTAGTCGTCAAACCTCGGCAAATTTATTTGAGTTAGAAATGGTTGATTTTGATGTGATAATGGGAATGGACTGGTTGGCCTCATGCTATGCAAATGTTGACTGTCGTACGAAGATGGTTAGGTTCCAATTTCCGGGTGAACCCGTCATTGAATGGAAAGGGAACATTGCTACACCGAAAGGTAGGTTTATTTCCTATCTTAAGGCAAGGAAAATGATCTCAAAAGGTTACATTTATCATCTCGTTCACGTTAGGGATGCGGAGGCGAAGCCACCTACTCTATAATCAATCCCCGTAGTCAACAAATTTCCAGATGTTTTCCCAGATGAACTCCCAGGCCTTCCTCCTGAAAGGGAGATTGAGTTTAGCATTGATGTGTTGCCTGACACTCAACCGATCTCTATCCCTCCATACAGAATGGCCCCGGCAGAGTTGCGAGAGTTGAAGGTGCAGTTGAAGGACTTGCTAGATAAGGGCTTCATTAGGCCTAGCACTTCACCTTGGCGTGCACCAGTCCTATTCGTGCGGAAGAAAGACGGGTCGTTACGGATGTGTATCGACTATCGACAGTTGAATAAGTCTACTATAAAGAACAAGTATCCACTTCCAAGAATTGATGACCTATTTGACCAACTCCAGGGTGCCAAGTATTTCTCCAAGATTGATTTACGTTCAGGGTATCATCAGGTGAGGGTTAAGGAGAAGGATATTCCAAAGACGGCCTTCCGGACAAGATACGGGCACTTTGAGTTCTTGGTGATGTCATTCGGGCTAACTGTCATGGGCTTCTTTCCAGACACGCCCCATGACCCCTTGGCCGCACCCCATGGCGGCCTAGCAAGCCTCACAATGCCTAACGCCATGGTCGGCCCCGTGGTCTTGGCTGCGCCAAGTGACAAGCGCGGATGCGCCTCTGTCGCCCCACCGATGCCTCTCGCCCAGCGCCCAAGGGCTGGCCAATGACAACAGCGCCGCGCGCCCTGACAATGCCGCGCGCGCAGATCCTGATGCCTCGCCAGAGCCTAGCTACTGGCCCATTCCAACAGCGCCTCGCACACAGACCCTGATGCCAAGCACCAGTGCCCAGCCTTAGTCCAGCACATCAAGCGCGCCCACAGCAACGCGTGCGCAGACCCTGATTGGCAAGACAAAGTTGCTGCCATCGTACTTAATTTTACCTTGTAATAATCTAAGTCATTTTCATTGTAATCATAGGCTAGTTTACATCATTTTCATTTTAGTGTGCTTCTACAACTTTATTAGGGCTAGTCATGTAATGTTGGTTTATTTTTTTTAAGCATTATTAAGGGGGACCAAACAATCAAACATTTTCAAGCAAGCATTTTCTGGTGTCTCTCCCCCTCGACACCGCATCATTGTAATCATCATTTTCAGTCATCAATAAAATCATCATCATCATTCAAAACCCAATTCTCTCTCAGCTTCCGCAATTTGCTCACGACATTGGTTTTCCCGCACGGCACTGACAATCTAGTCTAGCGTGCGGCGAGGACCTCATTGGCGGACAGCAACCGCACTGACATCGGTTGCTTAGCCTTACGTTGCCCTTCCAAAGATCATCAGGAAGGCGTTGCGTAACAGTTGGTATCAGAGCCTAGGCTCGACATCGGACGAGGGAACATTTGCCATCATCACCATTTCTGACCATGGTGAATCATGGGGAGCGTCTAGCATCCCTAGAAGAGACGGTTGACCGATTACGACCCATCGTAGAAACGGTGCCTGATCAAAGCAACAACCTAGTGCAAAGGTTGGACGACCTGGACCGCCGAATGCGGCAGGCCGAAAATGACATTGCAAACATCAGTCGTGACTCCGACGAGGACCGACAAACGGCAGCCATCGAAACTGCCAATATTCATGGCAAATTTGAGGACCTCCAACAGGAGCGTGCCGACGATTTAGCCCATCAGCAACATGAGGCAGACAGACTAACTGCCATGCAGCAAACCATAAACGACTTGACTGACAAGCTCAACGTTGTCAATGCTGCCTTACAGAGCCTACTTCGAGAAGGCGACCATCACATCAGGGGTGCAGCAAACCTCACCCCCATTCCACAAAAGCTTAAGATACCGGAGCCAAAGCCATACGACGGATCCCGGGATGCTAAAGAAGTGGAAAACTTCATCTTCGACATCGAACAATACTTCGATGCCGTGGGCCATTTGGAGGAATCCAAAAAGGTAGCGACTGCTGCCATGTATCTTCAGGGCGATGCCAAACTTTGGTGGCGGGTCAAATACGAAGCCATCAAGGCCGGTGAAGATACTCTTCAGACATGGGACGGAGTTAAAGGTAGCCATACGCCTGCAATTCTTCCCCGAAAATGTGGAATACAATGCAAGGAGAAAACTACGAGAACTCCGCCACACCAGATCAGTGCGCGAGTACGTTCGCGAATTCTCCGCACTCATGCTAAACATACGCGACATGGGGGACAAAGACAAACTATTCGCATTCATAGAAGGTTTGAAACCTCATGTCCGTATGGAACTACAGAGACAACGGGTAGACACCCTGCCGAAGGCCATTCAAGCTGCAGAATGCCTTGGCGATTATCATTTGGGAACTCAGAACGACAGGCCCCAGCCGTCTGTCAGAGGGGGATTCAACGGGCACCATCCCAGTAATGGTGGCCCAAGAAAAAGTGGGGGAGATCGGAGTGCATCCAAAACTAAGACTCCTCCCTCTAACAACAACAGTGCTGCATCCATCAACAACAATCAGGGGAGAAAGCCTCCCTCAGAATGCCGTCATTGCGGCGGGGCACATTGGAACAATAAATGCCCAAACATCAAGGTCATTGCTCATCAGACGGTCGAGGATGAGCTAGACGCATCAGACACATCAGAAGACGGCCAGGTACGCGACTTCAATGCAATTGTTGGCTCTATCCCACATGCCTTAGCGGGGACCAGTGCATGTCCTCCTAAGAAAACATCAGTCCTGATCACCAAGAAAGGGAAATAAAAGATGGACGAGAGACCTCCTAAACAAGCAAGGACCCTAATGTTCGTCGAATTGAAAATTAACGGCAAGCCCTTTCACACATTGATAGACACAGGTGCCACCCACAACTACTTGTCATCAACGCAAGTAGGGTGCCTAGGTCTTGTTGTGCAAAAGAGCAAAGGCCGCATCAAGGCTATCAACTCACCACCCCAGACATTGGGTGGAACAGCTACAAATGTCCCAGTGAAACTTGGCCCATACAAAGGAAGAGTCGACCTGCGCATCGCAATCATAGATGACTTCGACATCATAGTGGTTTTGGAGTTCATGAGGCAAACCAACACCTTACCGGTACCATATGCCAACATGCTCCTGATGATGGGAGAAAAAGGGTCCAAGCCATGCAGTTGGAGAAGGTAGTCAACAAACATGAACCCCTGGTTCCGGCTACCCTTCGCAGCAACAATCAACCATCATGTCATCGGCTCCAAAAGACTGGTGACGCTCCTCATCGTGTGAAGACTTGTCAGCCATGCCACAAGGACAAGTCGGATCACTCATCACAGACGGGACCCTCGCAGCCATTACATGTCCCTCAGAGACCATGGGAAAGTGTTTCCCTCAGATTCATCACGGGATTGCCCCAAGTCGGCAATCTTGCATCCATCATGGTTGTCATAGATCAGTTCTCAAACTATGCAACTTTCATAGCAGCCCCGCAAGATGCATCAGCAGAAGATACAGCTCGACTCTTCTTCTCGCACATTGTCAAACATTGGGGCCTGCCCAAAGACATTGTTAGTAGGCGCGAGTTATGCTTTACTAGCAACTTTTGGACCCATCTCTTCAGGTGCTTTGGGTCAACATTGAGTCACAACTCAGACATCCATCCACCATCGGATGGCCAGACAGAACGGTTCGATGACATGCTGGAGGAATATCTCCGGAACTTTGCAACCGGATCACAGAAGCATTGGGTGAAGCTCCTGGATCCAGTCTTCCATGTCAGCTGCATGAAATCATTGCGTCGCCATAACAGCAAGCTCACAGAACAGAGGGGCGTAGACCTCCCATCCAACAAACATCAGAATCATCATCATCATCATCATCATCATCATAAGGCTCCGGGGAAGGCGCCAACTCAGGTGGGGAAGAATGTCATGGGCTGCTTTCCATACACGCCCCATGACCCCTTGGCCGCGCCCCATGGCAGCCTAGCAAGCCTCAGAATGCCTAGCGCCATGGTCGGCCTCGTGGTCTTGGCTGCACCAAGTGACAAGCGCGCATGCGCCTCTGACGCCCCACCGATGCCTTTCGCCAGCGCCCAAGGGCTGGCCAATGACAACAGCACCGCGCGCCCTGACAATGCCGCGCGCGCAGATCCTGATGCCTCGCCAGCGCCCAGCTGCAGGCCCATTCCAACAACGCCTCGCACATAGACCCTGATGCCAAGCACCAGTGCCCAGCCTCAGGCCAGCACATCAAGTGTCGCGCGCGCCCACAGCAACGCACGCGCAGACCCTGACCCGCAAGACAAAGTTGCTGCCATCGGACTTAGTTTTACCTTGTAATAATCTAAGTCCTTTTCATTGTAATCATAGGCTAGTTTACATCATTTTCATTTCAGTGTGCTTCTACAGCTTTATTAGGACTAGTCTTGTAATGTTGGTTTATTTTTTTTAAGCATTATTAAGGGGGACCAAACAATCAAACATTTTCAAGCAAGCATTTTCTGGTGTCTCTCCCCCTCGACACCGCATCATTGTAATCAGCATTTTCATTCATCAATAAAATCATCATCATCATTCAAAACCCAATTCTCTCTCAGCTTCCGCAATTTGCTCACGACATTGATTTACGTTCAGGGTATCATCAGGTGAGGGTTAGGGAGAAGGATATTCCAAAGACGGCCTTCCGGACAAGATATGGGCACTTTGAGTTCTTGGTGATGTCGTTCGGGCTAACAAATGCCCCAGCAGCTTTTATGGATCTCATGAATACTATATTCAGGCCCTATCTTGATGTGTTCGTGATTGTATTCATTGATGACATTCTAGTATATTCTCGTTCGGAGGCGGAACATGCGGGCCACTTGCGGATAGTATTACAGACGCTTCAGGATCGTAAGTTATATGCTAAGCTCTCCAAATGTGAATTTTGGCTGAACTCAGTAGCGTTCCTTGGCCATGTGATATCTGACGAGGGTATTAGTGTCGACACTCAGAAGATCGATGCAGTAAAGAATTGGCCGAGACCTACAACACCATCAGAAGTCCGCAGCTTCCTAGGGCTAGCAGGATATTATAGGCGGTTTGTGGAAGGGTTTTCCTCTATATCATCACCATTGACTAAGTTAACACAGAAAGCTACCAAGTTCCAGTGGTCTGACACTTGTGAACGTAGTTTTCAGGAGCTGAAGAATCGATTGACATCCGCACCAGTGCTCACTCTTCCTGAAGGAACAGAAGGTTATGTGGTATATTGTGATGCCTCAGGTATAGGTTTGGGGTGCGTATTGATGCAGCGTGGGAAGGTGATTGCTTATGCATCAAGACAATTGAAGAAGCATGAAAAGAATTATCCAACCCATGATTTGGAATTGGCTGCAGTAATATATGCTTTGAAGATATGGCGGCACTACTTATACGGCGTCCATGTTGACATCTACACAGATCACAAGAGTTTACAATACATCTTCAAGCAGAAAGAGTTGAATTTGAGGCAGCGTAGGTGGCTTGAATTATTGAAAGACTACGACGTCGAGATATTGTATCATCCCGGTAAAGCCAATGTTGTGGCAGACGCTCTCAGCCGTAAATCAATGGGAAGCTTAGTACATATTGAGGCAGGTAGATGGGGGTTGACTAAAGAGCTTCATCAGCTAGCCAATATGAGAATCAGATTGTTAGACTCTGATGACGGAGGTGTTACTGTACAGAATACATCAGAATCATCTTTGGTAGCCGAGGTAAAAGCACGACAATATGAAGATCCTATCTTAGTACGATTAAGAGAGAGCATTCAGCAGTGTAAAAGTATGGCTTTTGAGATCGGAAGAGATGGGGCACTGAGATACCAGGGCCGATTATGTGTGCCTAATGTGGCAGGGTTGCGAGAGAAGATTATGAATGAGATTCATCAATCCCGATATTCCATCCATCCCGGCTCGACAAAGATGTATCATGATGTCAAGGAGCAGTATTGGTGGGATAACATGAAGAAGTCTATTGCAGAATTTGTAGCCCAGTGTCCCAATTGTCAACAAGTAAAGATAGAACATCAGAAACCCGGTGGATTGCTTCAGAATATAGAGATTCCGACCTGGAAATGGGAGGTGATTAATATGGACTTCATTATTGGATTACCTCGCTCTTATCATAAGTTTGACTCCATCTGGGTGATAATTGATCGACTTACAAAATGTGCCCATTTTCTGCCAGTTAAGACAACTTACACGGCTGAAGATTATGCGAAGTTGTATATCAAGGAGATTGTTAGGCTTCATGGTGTGCCGGTATCTATTATATCAGACCGAGGAGCTCAATTTACAGCTAACTTTTGGAGGTCTTTTCAGAAGGGTTTAGGCACACAAGTGAATCTCAGCACTGCATTTCATCCGCAGACTGACGGACAGGCTGAACGTACCATTCAGACACTGGAAGATATGCTACGAGCATGTGTTCTAGATTTTAAGGGAAATTGGGATGACCATCTTCCACTCATAGAATTCGCCTACAATAATAGCTACCATTCCAGTATTAAAATGGCCCCATACGAGGCACTATACGGGAGAAGATGTAGATCACCAGTTGGATGGTTCGAAGTCGGTGAAACAGAATTATATGGGCCAGATTTGATTCACCAAGCTATTGAGAAGGTGAAAGTGATACATGAGCAATTGAGGACGGCACAAAGCAGGCAAAAATCTTATTTCAGTGTCCGACGTCGTGATCTGGAGTTTGAGGTTGGTGATTGGGTTTTCCTGAGGATCTCACCAATGAAGGGTATTATGCATTTTGGGAAGAAAGGTAAGCTGAGTCCAAGGTATATCGGGCCATATAAAATTCTTCGACGGATTGGATAGGTTGCTTATGAGTTAGAATTGTCATCCGAATTGGAATTTGTCCACCCAGTATTCCATGTATCTATGTTGAGGAAATGTATTGGAGACCCTTATCGTGTCGTCCATATCAAAGATGTACAAGTTACAGAGGACCTATCATATGAAGATGTGCCAGTGGTGATATTAGATCGACAAGTCCGCAAGCTGAGAACAAAAGATGTAGCTTCCGTCAAAGTATTGTGGAGGAACAAAAATATGGAAGAAATGACATGGGAAGCATAAGAGGAGATGAAGTCTAAATACCCTTACCTATTCCAGAATGAAGATAACAAGGATGTTTGTGGAAGACATGATACATTGGAAGGTGAAACGGCTATATGAGGTAAGCAATAATTTGAGAATACTCCTCCTTAATACAAAATGGTGATATGTAGAAAATGTAAATATGCATAATGCTTTGTGTAGCCTTGTGAAACCATATGTTGGGCTTAATTGCTTGCAAGTTTTGCTAGTGACCATTTTATAGGGGAAAATTGATCGGAAATTCCCATTGGAATCCACGATGATTTAAACTCCCCATGAACCCTTACATTCGAGGACGAATGTTCCTAAGGGGGGGAGGGTGTCACAACCCATATCCTTATGTGTTAGTTCATGAATATTAGTTAACATAAATCCAAGAAGGAATTATCTTTGATATGATAAGAAGTCAATCGTATTGGTCTTAAGTGATACAAGAGTGTATAAGGGTGATTAACAAGTATTAGAAGTTAAATGAATCAAGGATGTTGTAACTCGTATTTTTAGGTAAATCTAGAGATGCTTAATATACTCAAGAGGTCATGTATTAAGGTATTTTAATCATATAATATCTGTATCATAATACTTAAAGTCAAACGAGTTATGAAACAAAAGTCGACAAAAGTTGTCGGAACTTAGGTTCATAATTTTACCTAAACATTAGGTCAAATGTTTCTAATATTTTCTCCTAATTTACAAGGAATTACGGGGTGATATACCAACAAAATTAAAGATCCATGAGTCTAGTTTCCAACACATTAAACCGTCCATCGATACGATCTCGGAGTAGAGATATATTCGCATTTTCGCGAGACTGCGCCAAGCACCTCTCTATGGGGCCCACTAAGGCGGTTTAAGATATTTGGACCTATATAGGTTGCCTCCAACCCCTTTTAAGTCATTTATTCTCACTATTTTCAGACCTTAGAACCCTAGTAACATCCTCTCAAGGTTCTCTCAAGATTCAAGACCCAAAAAAGGGCAAACAACACAAATCAAGTGTCGGGAATTTCGTGGCGCTAGTAAGTCTCTTGTTCTTCTTGTTGTTGCTCATTGTTGTGTCGTTCCAGCTCGTGTGGGAGGTTGTTTTAAAGGGTTTATGTTCTGTAAATACTCCCTCATGTTCTTAATATCAATCCTAGGTGATTTCAAGCCTTCTAAAGTGATTCTAGTGCCGAAAAACACTAATTGATCGCTAGTTTCGCTTTTTTGTTGTTGTGGCAGCATTGGAGGGATATTTCATGGAAATTTAAGGTCAAATTGGAGTTGTTCTTTCTGTATAAAGGTAAGTAACCTCTTACTCTATATGTATTTAAGATTATCCAAGTTGCGGCTAAGCCATTGAAGCTAGAACTTGTGAAATATATATCGAAAGGCTTGGTAGTAATGTTATTGTTTTGTGGACTGTTTTGCGTTGCTGTTGGGCTGCGTATTTTACTACTGTTTTGTGGAGTTTTGGAGGAGGAAGGGTGTGGAGAAACACCATATATATGTAGGGTTGTGGGATGATAGTTATTCGTAACATTTCCGGGTCGTTTGACACGACTACGGTGGTCGTCGTATGTATGGAGTGATTAGGCTGTGCGTGGACTATTTTGGGAGGCTCAATATGTTTATTATTGATGTTGTTTGGGCTGTTTGGTGATTGTTTTGAATGGTGTGAAGTCATATATATAGGGGAGGTGCTGTCCGTTTCATCGTAAAATAGGTTGTGGTCGATACATAATAGTTATGACGCTTAAATGATAACGATAGTATCGTTTCTCTTATTGTAGACTAAGGAGTTTTGACAATTGCATAGCTTGAGATTGGGGAAGTATATACAAGGTATGTGAGGCTATCCCTTTCCTTCTTTTGCACGACTCCGATTGTACATAATGTAATGAACGAGCTTCCAAGATACTCTACTCTTAGAAGCTAGCAGTACTTACATTGTTTTCCCTCTTATGGAACGATTGATGTTAATGTTGCTTCTCTTATTCTTATGTTATCAATGTTGTTGGTACTTCCTGATTCTTATAAGGTTCATAGTGAAGAGTTAGTCCTAATAACGTGTATAGAGGATACCGACCTTACGTCACTCCGAAAGGTTTAGAATGTGATTCCATGAGTCGAGCATGCATTATATATATGTATCTATTTTACTCTACCGAGCCACGCTATAGTTGGCCGGGTACGGCACCTATTGTGCAACCACTGATCAGTTGGGTTATACCGATCTCCACGTGTCCGGGTACGATTCTACCGAGCCTTATGATGGCCGGGTACTTTTTTACCGAGCCTATTATGGCCGGGTACGATATGATGATGATGATGCCCACAGAGGTGAATGTTTTAAAGGTTTATGTATTTATACATATGTATCATGCATTTCATGTCAGTAGCCCTCAGAGGTACTAAGATGTTACAGGTTGTATATTCTCTATACTTGCTTATATTACTGATCGTATTTATGGTTCCCTGCCTTACATACTCAGTACTTTATTCGTACTTACGTCCTTTTATTTGTGGACGCTGCATGTCATGCTGCAGGTCCTGATAGACAGGCAGGTGTAGCTCCCCCACCATAGTAGGCTGTCCAGTTCAGCGGTGATTGGCGAGATCCCTTCTCCGGACTTGCCTTGGTCTTAGTATGCATTTTTGTTATAGACATTATGGTATGTCGGGGCTCTGTTCCGGCTATGTTGCAGCACTTATGTTCATTTAGAGGCTCACAGACAAGTGTCGACTCATGTATAGTTTGGTATGCCTTGTCGGCTGGTTTTTGTTATATAGTCTTTCATGGTAGCATGGTAGCTCATACCTTATATGTAGTTTCTTGATTGTCTGGTCATCCCCTGCTATGTATGTTCATGCCGTCATATTTTATTGCTGGTTGTCCATGATCCAGGTCTATCATTTATATTGATCTCGTCATCCCTAAAAGATAATAATGAAGGTTAGATGAAATGTACGTTGGTGCTCGGCAAGTATGGTCGGATGCTAGTCATGGCCCTCCAGTTTGGGTCGTGACAGAGATCATGACAAAATGAAAGAAGGGCTTAGCCTTAACATACCGAGAATAGGGAAAACTTCGTATAATACTCCATTGGAAACCTTCGTGGATTGAACTTAGAACCCAAAAATCGGATTAAGCCTCTGCGCTTTGAAATTTGAATGAAATTGCTTCGGATGAAGCTTTTGTTTTGAATCAAAATGCTTCTGCTTCAACGTTTCCTTTATGAAAAATTAACTTCCAACCCTTCAAAGTAAGAATGAAATCTTCTTTCTTTCTTTAAAATCTTCAAACTAAAGTTTGCTATAGATTGAAATCTTGGATGAAAATGGTTCTGCTTCTTAACATTTTTGGTTTTACACCAAAACCAGAATGTGGTTTGTTCTTTGATAGCAAAGTCATGTTGATAACATTTGAATATGTTGCTGAAACTTCCTTCTGTAGTTTATAGATTCAAAAATGAATTTGAAATATTTTCTTAACCTTTAGGAGTGGGCCCCACTTTTTAGCTTAGTTGTCCACCCAATTTTCTAAGAATGACATCTTGAAAAATGATATAAGAGTCATATATTACGACTTTGTGGGATGCCACATTTTGGCTCCTTAGTCTTATCGAAAGACTTTGATCAATAAACCATTATTTATTAATTAATTCCCCCATTATTCAATAATTCATATAATTAAGGATTATATCAAATTACTTAAAATACTACTCAATTTTAACACACTTTATACACCTTACTACCATGTTCATGTAGTACCTTGTATGGCACTAGACCATAAATACCGGGTATTTTAGTCCAGGCCGTATTATACCCCAAATGCCAAACTTTGACGAAAATTCATTTTCATTATGTTTACCGTGAAAATGGTAACAACAATTAAATTTGTAAATGAGATTCTAAGAATACGTGATCTATTCTCGAGCTAGTTTTTAGAGCAGTTAATGCTAAGAATGCTAAGTTTAACGATGAAATGCGGGGTAAAAAGAGGCAGTAACCAAACCGAAGGTGGGGGCTAATGCCCAGATGCAGAGATGGTCGATGGGACCTCGGGGTCAGTGTTAGTATCGATCTCGAACTATCGGGGATAGTCGGGGATGGGATAACAGTTAATGATATAATTATACAAGGCTCTTTCGGCCGATATTAAGTTATATAATGAAGAACAAGTTAAGAGGCGATGAATACGGAGACGCCCTCGAGCCAGACCAAGTGATAAACAAGAAGAATAACCGAAGATAAAAGACTTTGAGCCAAGTGGAATAAGCAAATTAGAGAAAAGAGGAAGAGAGAAGATATTATTGCCCTTGAGTAGGATGTTTGGAGCTGCTCTACAAGATGTTGGTGACCCCCCTTTTATAGGAAGGGGACTTCCAAACTAAGTACAAGAAGTGTAGTATGACAAAAGAGACTGAGATGTGACAGCATGTTAGCCTTACGTTGCATATGGAATAACGTCGAACCGCTTGAGTAGATTTGATGGAACCCGGGTGCATTCCTCGGGGGGATTCTTACATTCGTCGGGGCTTCAGCAAATGTTATTCTTGGCAGGGCATCGACAGGTTTAGAGGGAAGCGACTGACCCGAGATCCTGTGTTTCGGGGGTCACTCTTCAAAGCATTATGTCAAGGGGAAATCGGTCCCCTAGATTTCACCGCACATAGATAGTCTTCGCGTTTCTTAGAGGGAAGTGATAAGAAACGGTATCGACATATTATTTCCCGATCTCTTGTAGCAGCGTCGTGCCGATAGTGTTGCTCTCCTTTAATAGGTATCGAGGTGCTTTTCCTTTTCGCTTCTTCAGGATCACCCGAAAAGTGACGACCCTTCAATCTTTGGAATTGTACCGTTGCTATGGGTTAGCTTCTATGAACGCATTGATTGTGCCTGTCATTACGTTTTTCGAGGGCGATAATGACGTCGTCAGTTGCTTTGCCTCCCCTATAAATGGGGCTCCTTGTGTCTGGCTTTTTTTATTCAAAATCCCTTTGATTCCTATCTTTTCTTCCTTCCTTGCTGTCTTGCATCTCTACTATCTTGCCATGTTTGAGGCGTGAGGCTTCAAGATTTTACGCCATATGCGCCTTGACTCCTTTCTTGGTCTCTTTTCGGTTGCATGGAGTTGCACAGCCGTGATATTGCTGTTGTTGTTGCTGTTGTTGTTGGCTCGGGGTGATGAGGTAGAGGGCAGATTACTTCCGACCCTCAGGGTATTTTTGGACTATGCACCCCTTTTGGATTCCTGGGGGGTGTGACGGCGGTACCCACTGGCTGTTGCCTTCTAGGCCGAGGCAACGTGTCATGAAGTGGCTTGGTTGGATTGATACTGGCGGGGTTCATGACAGCCAGATTTTTCACCCAGCCAATTCTCGTCTCCTTCCCTCATCTCTCTTCCTTTTGAAGATGTCATTCTAAGGAATCGAAATGAGGTCCTCGAGGGCCTCAAACTTCGAAGATATTGTCTTTAAGGTCATATGCCTGAGGGGATGACGACAGAGATGCCGCATAAAAAGTAGGCTAGACTCTTAGGCTTTTGCTGTATGCATATCTTTGGATTTCCTTTTATGCGTGATGATCCACTTGGGGGCTTCTATAACCATATGTAAGGACCCCTCGAGGGCCGTTGTTTGTGGATATTTATGAATATGAATATGCCTTTTCTTGACTCTTTCTTTCAATTCTTGCCTTGCTTTTGTATGTTCTCATGCCCTTCGAGGCCCTTGGACGTCTTCCTATGTTGTTAGCTGCCGATGCTTGGCTCGGACACGAGCGTTTTTTCCGATCTTCTATTGATTGGTATAGCTTCTTTCCGAGCTTGTTGTTATACTTCGGATCGAGCCTAAGTTGATCTGATAGGCTCGGGTCGTCGGGTTCTTCGAATCGCATTGAGATAGTTGGTGGAGTCTTGGTTCTCGAGAATGGTATCCTGAGTGAAGGTCATTTTTAGGTATCTAGGGGTCCCTTTCGGACTTATTATAGATAGCCCTTTGGAGCACATGCGATTGAATTGTGTTGAGGAGTTACCTATGCTCAGGTGCTACCACGATGCTTCCTGGAGCCTTTGATTGATAAAAATGGCTTTGCGTAGGGTCCTTCGTGTTCTGACCCTGTATAGGACCACTAACCTCGGGCCGCCGGATCCTTACCGTGAAGGCGTAAGTAGTGCTTTTGGACTTCATAGTGGCCTTTGAGAGGAGGCTTTCCCAAGGGCTGGCGGGTTTAGGGACGCCGATGTCTTCTTGAATGCGGTCTCCAGGAGGAGGTCTGCCTGCGTTTGGACCATCTAAATCGACATCCGAGGCCTGTTCCGCATGAGTGCATGTTAAAAACAATTGCATTTGCTAGCTGGCTTCCTTTGGTGGAGGCCTTTAAGTCCGTACGTCGATCTTGTGTTGGCAAAGGCATTGTCAGCCTTTTTGGGCTTTGTCTTACCGCGATGGAGGCCTCCGGGGTTGACTATTGTAGTGGCGCCGGATATGGTGCTAATGGCTGGTGCTCTTGGTTGTTTGTGAATTGTCTCCGCCTTTCCCATACGCAATGTGAGGCTGCCTTCGCCTGCTCGGGGGTTATCGGAGCCTGCCTTTAATGGATGCTTATTTGGGGAAAGTAGAGATAGGGTTTGGGTGAATCGTTCCTCCTAGGTGTTAGCTATTGGTGCCACACCTTCAAAACCCTAGTTATTTTTTTGAAGAGATGAAAAGATGCACTTCAGGCAGTGTGCCTCGCGCTTTGCCGGCTCTACCCACGATGATGGCGAATTTAGCAGCAGTGTCGTCCTTCCTCTGCTGGACCTTCCTCGTGTGGGCCTGTGACGGGCTTAGGTCCGAGCTACTTTGTCAAAGGGCCAAGCCTCAAAAATTTTTGGATGAGGGCGATACCCTTAGGCTCCTTAGCGAAGAGAAGAAAGATGAGCTGCAGTATTGGTGATATGAGTCATATCGGAGCCCAAAATATGAGAGCTATTTGATGGAGCAGGTGACTTCTTGTAGTACGCATTTCTCCCCTTTCTACCTTTAAATCTTAAGGGGACGTCAACCGCATCAGAGTTGTTTGTGGGGAGTTAAGGGCTCAAGTGCAGGCTCAAGCTTTGGAGGGGACGAATGCCTCAGCCAAGGTCTCCGCCTTCGAGGTCCAATTCCTTGTGGCAGTGCCAAAGTTCTTCCTGGTATGATAGGGAAACATCGAATCTGATCTTCCGAAGTATTAGAGCTGTGATAATTGATGCTTGGTCCGAAGTGGCACTAAGTCGAGCCAAGGCTGATCGGGAGATGGTGATTCGTATGAAGGGTGCTACTCATGCCCAAGTTGTGCTGAAGCAAACCATCAACCAAGAGAAGGGGATCGAGGAATATGTTCGTTGCAGATCCCGAAGAGAAGCAATCGAGGAAGTTAGTGCAAGGGGCTCCGTTTTCCCAGAGGAATTGGCTCGAGTAAGGGGGAGTAATCGTGGTGCTTGGTCACTTCTTGCTGAAGCTGCGGAGGGCAAATTTTGACAAGGTGTAACCCTTTTAGTGCGGAGTGTATATTTTCCCATTTTGTCGTTTTGTTTCTGATATATGCAGAATATGCCTGTAGATGGAGAATGTGCCTTTTTTGCGCATATAATATATAAGAATGAATTTGAAGCTTTATCTCTTCTGTACCTTTTTTTGTTATTGCTTTCGACCGGGCGGGCTGGTTTTGATGTTCGGTGGGATCCTCGTAGGTCTGGGACTGATCGGTCAGGTTTGGGGGCTCTCAAGCGTGATCCTTGACGTGAGCAGGTGTCGGGGCCTCCGTACTTGGCTTGGTTGTTTAGGCTTAGTCTCTGAGTCGGGCTTCGGCTCGAGCCTCCTCACCCTTGCATTTGTTGTGCCTATGCAGGTAGGTAGTATTTTATTTTAACTCCTACACCCTGGACATTTGCCGTTCCAATCACTTTAGGTCCAGTCTCCAAGTCGCATTGTGACTCGAGCTTCAATTGACCCTTATGCTATTTCCTGCCTGCATGGGCGGATGATCATTTTAGGTGGATGGGTTTATGTCGTGCCCTTAGGCACATTATAGTTTTCAGGTCCAGTCTCCGAGTCGCGTTGCGATTCGAGCTGTAATAGACCCTTAAATTTTTTTTCGAGTTTATGGCCGGCAACGGTGGAACTTATGCCATGCCCTTAGGCACATTACAGTTTTCGGGTCCAGTCTTCGAGTCGCGTTGCGATTTGAGCTGTAATCAACCCTTAAATTTCATTAATTTCCTAGCTGGTGATAGTGGCACTTATGCCATTTTGTCGTTGACACCTTTCAGTGTGTGGCCCGGAGGCTTTCATAGTTAACTATTTTGGATCCAGTCTCCGAATCGGGTTATGATTCGAGCTCATTTCAATCCTCATGTTGTCAAAATTTTTTAGCTGGCGACAATGGCTCTTATGTTGTTTGGTCATAGAGACCTTTCAATATGAGGCCCGTAGGCTTGCTTAGCTGGCGACAACGGCACTTACGCTATTTTTGCCCGTGGGATTTTTTTTAGGCTTTGTGTTTGCTCTCTCTTCTTCTTCATTCTCAAGAGGAATGCATCAACAAAACTTCCCTTCCATATTCTTGAAAGTACCCGAAGTTAGGCAATCAGTTCGTTAAAGTCTTTTTAGAGTATTTTTGCCTGACCCGTCGTCGGTTCCAGAGGAACCTCAATTTTAAGTCGTTGTCGGCAATATTTCAAGCACATCGTAAGGTTCATAGCTCGTAGATCGATGCTCTTGCGGTTGGAGCCAACGTGGTCGGAGCTCGTTTTTGCCTATTGAGGGAAGCTTGTTTTAACCGATTCATTCCGAAGTATATTCGAAGTAGTGGCCTGCGATTTTTAGCGACAGTCGGGCATCCCCAATTCGTGTTATTTTGGCAGTAGCCATTTTTGATCCCAAGTTATAGTTTAGGTGTCTACACCGAGGGTATACATTATAGGGATTCTTACAAATGCGGTTGTACACGGTGAAATAAGAAAACTTAATTTCCCGCTGTCGAGACATTCCAGAAGCATGCCTCGGGATTTCGGGGGTAGGAAGCCGTGACCTCGTTCTCGACCTCGGGGCTCGTTAAAGACCAACTCAGAGGAAACAAAGGACGAAGCCAGGATAGAGGAAGAAGCCCTCTAGGCATATGGCTACGCCTGACAAACGCGGCCTACAAGGAGCCTACGCTGAAGCATCACTTCAGGACATCCCATCGCCGTACTTTGTAGCTAACCCCCACCTACTTGTTGCCGAGTCTCCCCCTCTATATAAAGGGGGCTCACTCCACTTTGTAAATGGCTGATGTTGCTCCATTTCTCCACAAGTGCAATAATATCTCTCTCTTTCTTCAAAGTCATTTGTTCTTATTGGCTCGAAGCCACTTCGCATTTATCGTTTTCTTACTTGTTCTTCGCCTGTCTAGCTGTGAAATGGCCATAAAGAGCCTTACTTAATCGCATATTTGTTTGTTATCCCTTTCCCGACTGTTCCAAATAGCTCGATCTCGGCTCAAGCCTCGACCACGAGGCCTCCATCGACCTACTCCGCTCTTGAGCAACAGGCCCTTACGGTTTGCTTACTACCTTGATTTAGCTCGTATTCTATCACCATACTTAGCATTTTTAGCATCAACTACTCTAACAACTACCTCGAGAATAGATCACGTATTTTTAGAAACCCATTTACAAAGCTAATTGTTGTTACCATTTTCACGGTAAACAGTTTGGCGCCCACCGTGGGGTTAAAAATAATAGTGATTATATTCTTGCTGGTTTCGTCACACAAAGACACGTTATTTTATGATAATTTCTGGATCGGTAAGAAAAAATGAGAACGACTACCCTGAGAACCCTGGCGGAAGCAGTATGGCTGTTCCAACGGCTGATGCAACACCACAGGACCCTGATGACACATCTGGGTCGATTCAAGTGAACGCGGGCTTGCGAGGCGCGCAACAAGTCGATGAAGCCTTGCGCACAGATTTCAACATCGCTACACCAAACATCGTGATCACCATATGCGAAGTCCGGAAGCGCCAGGTGGCTCAGACCTATTAAACCAAGACCCTTGCAAAAGAAATATGGCTCGGCGCAGGAACCGTAGGGCGCACGAGGTCACCAACTCTAAAGAACGACGACCACGCTATTCAATGAAGATCACCACCAAGTATCATCAAGCGGTCAAGCTCGGATCCGGCTCCAAGGGAGGAAGGATATTAGGAAAAACGAGGCTGACAAGCAACAGCGTATTGCCGCAATAGCAGAAGAGCAGTGGCACCCTTCAAAGATCCGTATAATTCAGAGAGAAACTGCTTGTCACCAGGAAAAGGCGGATCCAGGGAATATACCCAAAGGGTACCCTTACATCCAGGGAAAGGGACGCCGAGACTTCGCCTCAACCTCTTATTCACGCGCTGGTAACCCCTTCCCTTATTTAACCTATTCCAAGTAAAGCACGTGTTCATAAGTGCAGATATTTCGACCAATTACACCAACGACGTTGGGCCAAGGTCAATAGGGCAGTTCAGACAAACGAACCAAATCACTCCCACATTTCAAACCTTTAATGAACTCCAGACGCCGGTCGCCACAACAATCTGGAAAGTAGCTACCTCTATACAACTCGCTTGATCTCGGACTAGAGCGTCGAGCCCGCGAAGCAAAAATGTCAGAGGGTACACCACCCATAGGCAATTGCAAACCCACTCTATCAAAAAGATGGAATTCAACGGCAAAGGTAGGACTAAGGCATTCGACAAAAGGCTATAGGCGACGGGAGGAAGTCCCTGTCCATATAACCAGCCGCAAGCATCTAAATCCTGCGCCCTCTAAAGGATCCAAGGGTAAGCGGAGCAGCATATTTGACTCAGCTTGGTTGAACGCGGCAAAAGGCCGCATTAGAGCTTGCACCTCGGACTGGTAGGAACGGACCAAGACTCGAAAACATCGCCTACACACCCCACATCAGGGAAGGACTACTTCGTTCCTCTATTGTGTATTTCTTTTAACTAACTTAAATGCAGGCAACCAACCAAGGCATTAAGAAATTCCAAATTCCATTCGGAGATCCGAAATCTCTACGGGACCCACCAAGCTCTCTATCCTCGATCGGGTTTCTAGCCCGAAGGGAGATCCTGCCATCAAGGTTATCGGCAAGGCAACATACCCCCCAGAAGAGGACCCGATGAGATTACTGGCCTTCCATCTATTGTCAGGCAACGTACGGTGGTTTTCTCTTAAAGGTCACCATCCCCTCGGAGGGGCCAATAAATAACAGGCTAGATCTCGAAATGAAACCATATAAGCAGATCAGATAATTGGAGGAGCCATGCCCATGGGGGCTGAGCTCGCATCAACAAGACAATATGTATTCATGACCTATATCTATTCCAATCAATAAATAATATCTTTTCGACATTTCATATTTAGAGAAAGATTATTTCGACACATTCGCGGCAAATGCTTCTCCATCAAATAGGTCCCGATATGCTCAGAGACTTAATATAAGCAATTCGACAACTTGCATCACCCCAGGGTCGGAACTCTGGACTCATCAAGCCCCTGGAAGGCAACTCCGAGCTCATGAGAAGCTGTCTTTAAGCTTAAACAAACTCGATGACTCGGAGACTGCTATCAATCGCCATACAATTGGAAATATATGAAACTGTAAGACCCTAACGGGCAGCCGTAGCACAACGAGATATATTATACAAACTATAAAACCTCAACAGGCATCACAAACTATAAGACCTAAATAGGCATGACAAAATGTAAAAGCTCAACAGGCATGACAAACTGTAAGACCTCAAGAAGCATGACAAAACTGTAACACCTCAATAGGCATGAAAATCCCAATATATGGGCTAAACGTCGCATTTGTAAGAATCCCTAAATGTCATACCCTCGATGTAGACGCCTAAACTATAACTAGGGATCAAAAATGGCTACGGCCAAACGCATACGACTAAGGTCAAAACGGCTGATACAACCAAAATAATGCGACTCGGGGACGCCCGACTGTTGCTAAAAAATCACAGTCCATTACTCTGATACACGTAGGAAAGAACCAGTTAAAACAGGCTTCCCTCCACAGGCAAAAACGAGCTCTGACAATGTCGGCTCCAAAATGCAAGAGCGTCAATCTTCTCGACCTACGAGCTATGAACCTTACGAGGTGTTCGAAACACCAAAGACAACGACTTGAAATTGAGGATCCTATAGAATCGACGACGGGTCATGCAAAAATTCTACAAAAAGAGCTTAATGAGCGAATGCAAATCCTAACACAAAGCCCATGGGCAAAAAACAACGTAAGAGCCATTGTAGCTAGCTAAGAAAGCCTATGTGCAACATATTGAAAGGTCTCTACGACCAAACAGCGTAAGAGCCATTGTCGCCCGCTAAAAAATCTTGACAACTTAAGGATTAAAATGAGCTCGAATCGTAACCCTTTTCGGATACTGGACCCGAAAAGTGCAAAATGCCTAAGGGCATGGTACAAAAGCCACTATCGCAAGCCCGAGAATCAGGGAAGCTCAAAGGGTCGATTATAGTCGAGTCGCAAAGCGACTCAGAGACTAGACCCAAAAATTGTAAAATGCTTAAGGGCATGTCACAAAAGCCACTATCACTGGCCAGATAATCAGGGAAGCTTAAAGGGTCGATTACATCTCGAGTCGCGACACGATTCGAAGACTGGGCTACTAAATAGTTAAAATTGCAAGACACCTAAGGGCATGGGTCGGATGATACCTTTATCAGCCGATTGAAATCTCCAGGCCACGCGCCCGCAAAATCACTTCAACCTAGAAGCACAAAGGGTCGTCATCATCCGCCCATGCAGGAAAGGAAAAAACCTATGGGTCAATTGAAGCTCGAGTCATAGCGTGACCCGGAGACTGGACCCAAAGCGGTTGGAACTACAAATGCCCAAGGGAAAAAGATAAAAGCAACTACCATCCGCCCGGACGGGTACAAAAAATCCGAAGGCAGGAAGGCTCGAGCCGGAGCCCGATTCAAAAATAAGCCTAAACGGCCAGGACGAGCACGGAGGCCCAGCACAGGCTCGCGCCAAGGATCACACTTAAAAGTCCCCGGACCGTCTAATCAGTTCCAGACCGAGAAAGACCTCGCCAAACACCAAGATCAGCCTGCCTGATCGAAAGCAACAAAAAAAGATACAGAAGAAAAAAAACTTCAAATCTTCTCCTTATATATATATATATCACATGCGCAAGAAAAAGCGTATTCTCCATATACAGGCATGCCCTACATATATCCGGAGCAAAGCAACAGAACGACAAAATCTACACTCTACACTAAAAGAACTACAGCTTGCCAAAATTGCCCTCACAACATCAATGATAAGCAACTGAGCATTGCGCTCATCCGCCCGTGCTCGAACCAATTCCTCCGAGAGAACGAGTCCCCTTGCACCAATATCTTCGAACACCCCTCTCTGGGATTTATAGAGAACATATTCCTCCATCCTCCACTCCAGGTCAAAGGTTTTGATTCAGCTCATCTTGGACGTCAAATCCCCATCTCACGATTGGCCTTCTCTAGGTTTAGTTCCACCTCCGTCCGAGCGTCAAGTATCTCAGCTCTGACCTTCAAGAGATCAGATTCAAGTTTCCCGATCATATCCGCTTGAACTTGGGCATTGTCATGAGTCAAGCAGAGTTGGACCTTGATGGTAGGGACCTTGGCCGAAGCATTCTTCTCCTCCAAAGCTCGAGCCTACGCTTGAGCCCTCAGCTCCCCGCAAGCAATTCTGACGTGGTTGACGTTGCCTTTGAGGTACTCCAGAGCCTCCGACTTTTTTTGAAAATGACACAGCAAAAGGGAATCAGCCTCACTGTTAGAAAGAAGCGAAGCACACACTACAAGAAATTACTTGCTCCTCCAAATAGCTCTCACAGTTTGAGCTCCGGTGCGCTTCATATCGCCAACGCTGCAGCTCGACTTCCTTCTCCTCACTAAGGATCCTATGGGACTCACCCTCATCCTGAATTTTCTGAAGCTTGTCCCCTTAATGGAGCAACTCAAACCTGAGCCTATCACAGGGCTACACAAGGAAGGATCAATATAGGGAGGAGGACACGGGATACAGGTGACCTATGTATAAACATCCCACAAAATGAAGCCGACGGACTTCCTTGAAGTCAAAACACACTCCTATTGATTTTTTCCATGCAACCCTAGAAGAGCCAACCTCAGGCACGACATGCTCACTCAAAGGAACCGCCAGCCGGGAATCGATCACTCCGAGAGTAGCAGACTCGGGTAGCACCCCCTCTTCGAAAATATGAGCCCGACCGGCACCACTGAAAGCTCCATCACGTCTCAAGTTCCGATCCCCCTCGTTGCCATCATCCCTCGAACCAGAGGCCAATAGCTCCTTCCACTTTTCAGAGCAACATTGCCTCGTTCCAAGGAACCTCCCGATATTTGCAAACGGTGGATCCAGCAAAAGTTAAAGGGAAAAGTGTTACCTCGGGTATGCGAAGGCAAAGCAAAGGCAATATATGCACATACCTCGGTGTTGCGTTCCCCATCCGGTACAAACCTCAGCCGGGAAGATCATTAATTTCACCTGGCGTCCATGAAGTTGCTGCAGTAGAAGAAACAACATTATTACTCAGTTGATTTCCTATAAAAGAAATATGAAAAAGCACCAAACGCCTCACTTACGTGCGTGATTCCACCCTTCGGGAAACGGCATGAACTCTGCAGGGATAATGTTAGTCGTCCGGACCCGGACAAACCAACGGGCCCACTCTCGATCCCTACCTTCCTAATCGTTAATGACAAAGGGCATGGATGAGTGGCACCTCAAAGTTAGCAGGCCTCGATGTTTAAAGGCCCGATATAGCCTGACAAGATGATCAAGTATGAATTCAAGCCCGGCCTTCTCCGCAAAGAACCTCATCATCAACAACGTTTGCCAAATCGATGGATGAATCTGCGCCAGGGTGACCTGATACTTCATACAAAATTCAAACACAATCCTATCAGGAGGGACAAAGGCGAAAGGATATAAATACACGTTCAGGAATCCATTAGTAGAATCTGTAATACCCTCAACGGGGGAGAGCGTCCGCAGGGCTATCCCTTCACTCCACCCATAGTATCTCCCTGCCATCTCCAGATATTCTCCCCTTTGCAAACATGTCGTCTATAAAGCAAACTGCCCTAATTCCTAAGCAAGGGGAGCAGCACCCCCGGCCTGTTGACGGATCGGCCCTAGAGTAGTTTCCACAACCATGGTGAAACTAACAGGCCAATACAAAGGTGTGCACCAATACTTCTGCGCCTGGAAAGATGTAGTACCCTATACCAGAATGGGAAGGCGGCTATTTGAAAGTAGTAAAGTCTTGTGAAGAAGCCGAAGTCGCTCCATATATATGTGAGAAGCAGCAATGATTCACCTGCCCGAGGCAAGCACTGGGAAGCCAACAACCTCGATACAGATCGACGGGTCAATGTTGGATCCCGGAAGCATCCTCCAGCTAGGAATCATAACTCGAAGAGTCATTCGTAGTATCCCCATGCTCGGGGTAGCATTCTACATCAAGAAACCTTGGCCCAAAGGGAGTCTGGGCCCGATGAGCTCTCAATGTCGGCACTCAAAATAAGGCAAGCAACGGATCTCGCAACTCACTCTTTTTAAGAAGAAGGAGTAAATGCAGGAAGCTCCGATCATGAAAGCTACGCAAAGGTCCAAGGAGGCACCCAAATACATGCAAGCTCTTAAATAGAAGTCTAACTTATACAGCCTAAAGGGGGCTATCTACATCCAAACTAATGGGGACCGCCGGGTACCCGAAGATGACCTGCATCCGGAGCAGCACCCTCGAAGGTCCCGGAACTCAACGCATGATCTACGAACAACTCGGGGAACTTCGATAGCCCTGACCCATCCAATCGATCCAGAGTTGTCCCGATGTATGATGATGGGATTGAAAAAGACCCATGTCGATTGGCAAAATATGAAAATAAACACTTGCGTCCAAAGCTAGATATCAGCGATCAACAACACAAAAGGAGACATTCGAAGAACCTCGAAGGGCATGAAAGCATACAGAAACAAAGCAAATTCGAAAGCAGAAATCAACGAAGTTAACTTCTTATTCATGAAAGTTTGTGTACAAGCAGCCCTCGAGGGGTCATTACATACAATTACAAAAACCTGCTGGAGTCTACACCTAAAGCGAAGGAGTAGAAGGATGTACATGTGATGAAACCTAGGCGCCCGGTCCACCCTTGAGGGTTCATCTCCAGTATCAGCATCCCCGGGCGCCACACCCTCGAGCACATATTCTTGAGGGTGACTCCATCGATCCCCACCTCCCATAACATCCCAGCTCAATCCCCCGAGGGATTCCCGCCCTATAAGATGAAGAAGAGGAAACGGAGGGGACGCAGAGGAGGCAGAGAAAAGAGACATGGCCTGTTGAAGTCAAAAGTGAAGTCCCGGTGGGCCCCAACCTCAACAGCCAGTGGTGCCACCATATCCCGTGGGAAAATGAGAACCCTAGGGATGAAGTGCCACACCAGGCCCGGGTAGAAGAGTGAGCAGCGGTACATAGTCCGAGTAACTATCTACATAAGGGAGGAATCGACTCTCCCTCAACCATCATCCCGGCCCGGCAGTAACAACGACAAGGGCCAACATGTTGACAACCGTGGTGATAGTAGGTCAATGCATCTATGTTCAGCAAAAGGGAGCCCCGGTAGAAGGCCACAAGACAGTCCGAGGAAGCTCCTCCAAATGGCTTTAATACCATAAGCCATATACAAGATGTTCAAGGGGGGGAAGAAGGAGATACAAAAAGGCAGGCAAGCCAACAAAAACTTTGAGATGGTGAAAAAAAAAGGCCAAGACATCCCCAATTATAGGGGATTACAGCACGGTCATCCATACTTCAGAAGACTGACCGACAAGCGTAGTTAATGCACCTACAAAAATTGAACTGACGGCGGTACCTAAACCTTGGGAAGCAAAAATAGAGAATGCAATAGATGAGGTCGAAAAGCGCGAGCTAGAGGTCACATCATCGGTATGGCGTCGCCAACAGAATGTCACGAACCAAACCGAAGGGCCGCGACGGGTACCCGGTGCTTTACTCAACCGAGTACCAACGTATCATATCTTTCTTATCATGTTATCATGAGTAAATGAGCCAGAAAACCCATCATGAGATAACAAGAATAAAACATAAGGGAATACTCAACATATGAAGACCCAACATGATATACAAACTAATATATGTGACATACGGGCCTATAAGGCCGACATGACCATTAGTAAACTCGAAACATAGGCCGACAAGGCCATACAAGTATCCATACACCTGACATCTGTCTACAAGCCTCTAAGAGCACATAAAATCATAAAGGTCGGGATAGGGCCCCGTCATACCAATCATTACATATCCAAAGCATACTGACCAAATAGGTAACTCCGGAGCAAGGGGAGTGCACCAACACCTTCGCTGAGCTGATAGCCTACTGGAGGACTGTCAACCTATCAATCGAGACCTGCGAGCATGAAATGCAGCGTCCCCAGGCAAAAGGGACGTCAGTACAAATAAAGTACCGAGTATGTTAGGTAGGAAAGCATAAACAAGTACAGTAATGTAAAGAGAGAGATAGAGGAAATACAACCTGTAACATCAGAGTGCCTCTGGGGGTTACTGATATGAAATGCATAATACATATATATACATAAACTTTTTAAAACATTCGCCTCTATGGGCATCATCATCATCCTATCGTACCCGGCCTCAAAGAGGACTCAGTAAAAGCGTACCCGACCATCATAAGGTTCGATAGAATCGTACCCGGCCAGATGGAGCTCGGTAAACCTAACTGATCAGTGGTTGCACAATAGGTGCCGTACCCGGCCGACTATAGCGCGGCTCGGTAGAGTAAAATAGATACATATATAATGCATGCTCAACTCATGGAATCACCTTCTAAACCTTTTGGAGTGACTTAAGAGCATTATGGACATCCATACCCTCAATATGAACCTTAGCAGGATTCAAGGATCATACACACTTGCTTAGAATAATTTTATAAGGAAAGAACAACATGGACAACCTTAGTTGCTAGGAGTAGATCCGTTATGAAGTAGCATATTCATTTCACTTTAGATCATGCCAAAAGAAAGAAGGAAGTGCCTTAACATACCTTAAACCTGTTGAGTCCTTAAGCTAGTAGCTCATTTACGTAAATTTGGGCAGCATATCCCTTGTAACAAGGGCCTCCTCCAATACCATATACCAATAACAATGACCATAGCAATCCATCAATACATAATTATCAATATCAAGACACCATATAACAACAACAAGTCACAACTACATTACGACGAGCGGCAAGCTCCGATTGGAATCCGTATACCCCTTATCAATCCTTATAGACTTCTTACTTCAACATAAAAGTATCATTAACATGATAATGAAGTCATTAATCAATGATTCCAGCCTTATACCATATATTTATAACAACGAAAATAATCCACAACTTCAACTATCCCCAACTAGCAACTTTATTCACTAGTTCATGTCTAGTCCATCCATTTAACTTAATCAACATTAAGATAACCTTAGGCACAAGCAAGAACACAATATACATACCTCCTATAGTAACTTCAAGTTAAAATCCAAGTTATATTCAGTTTACAACAACCCTTAATAGCAATACAACACCATAGAAGTGACTTAAGCTAATCCAAGTATTATCTTGTAGTTTATCATCCTAACAACTTAACCAACATACAAGCAAGCTTAAGCATAATTAGTAGGCTGTTATACTCACCCTAGACAGAAGCAACAACTTGGAATTTCATCCAAATACAGCCCACAACAATCCTCAATGACAACACAACCTCAAAGAGGTGTTGTTCTTCACTAGAACTAAGTTTTGATGTTGAAATATGGTATAATCACAATGGAATCACTTCAAATCCTTGTGGTATAGGTTTAGGAGCGTTAGGAGAAGTTTGGAGACAAATTTTAATTGAAAAATGAGCAAAAATAGGCGTCCAAATCGTTTATAAATTGAAATAGGTCAACCACCGCCTAAGTGGGTCCCATTGGGAGCTGCTTGCGCGGTCTCGCGAAAACGCGAATATCTCTCTACTCCAATGTAGTATTGACGAACGGTTTAATGTGTTAGAAACTAGACTCATAGATATATATTTTGGTAGGTAGAACTCCCTATTATTCTAAGTATATATGGAGAAATATTCAGATACATTTGACCTAAATTTCAGCAAATTTATGAATGCAACTTGTGATGACCTTTGCCAACTCTTGTTCCACAACTTGCTTGCCTTCAAAATGTAGAAAATGATTATCATACGAATAAAATAACTCATAGAATAACCTCCTTATCATTTTAACAACCCTAGTCTCTTCCCAAAGTACATGTTATAACATTCCAAACTTGTCGACTTTTGACGAAATTTATTTTCTTCAATTGGTTTAGCTTCTAAGATTTCCAACCCTCTTGGTACTCGTTATTCATGATCTTAAATACTTGTAACCTCCAATGTAACATGATTAATTTACTTTATTTGCTTCCAAATATAATCTCATTTACGAGCTTACATCAATGACTTACGACGTACTCTTACGTATGAAAACTTAGGGTGTAGCATCATTCCCCCCTTTGGAACATTCGTCCTCGAATGTTGACTGATGCGCTTATCAGTTTCATAAACTATGGCTCTTACGAATACTTTAATGCTTATCTTTCCATCTAAGCAACTGTTTTGTGAATAAATCTAAACGCTCGGGCATTCCCCCCTTTTGGGCTTCTTTGCCACGCCATGACATGTGGTCGAAATTCTTCCAACATCGTAACATTTGCTACCTTATGTCATGCAATATGTACGATTGTGTCCTTGTATGAGCGCCTAGCGAGTCGTATTCTCTTTTTCCTCCATCTTTTAGCCAATCTCTAAGCCTCACTTTATGAACATATATAGAATTATGACAAGCTGTCCCTCTAGGCATCTATAGGTGTACTGATGTCTTTCGCTTGGTACTTTATCGAACTTAAGTCTATTTCTATCTCTTGTTTCATAGCCTTGTATATCTATCCTTATGGATTTACTACATCTAGGTAGGTTATACTATACCATAAAACTTACTTCGGTTTATTATTACCGAGGTTTGCTACCCAACTCCAGGTTACTCTCTCGCTGCTTATCCTATATGTATAAATCTAAGTCCTTTAGTGCTTCCTCATTATTATTCATCTAAGAATAACAAACAAATCTCATCTCGAACTTTGGAACTTGTACCCATCTATTGTTTATTCACCTTAATGTTGATCTATAATCTATCACTGATAACTTGCAACCTCTTACGTAATACACTGTCACTAGGGCTCACATCTTATCGGGGAACATATGAAGTGATTTTCCTGATCCACCTAGGGATAATACTATACTTCAATAACCGTATTTCATTGCATCCTAACACGATTCATCTTATGGGGGTATTCTAATCTCATGCAATTAATGAAATCCCTTTCTCGTTAAATCATTACTCAATCAAAGGACTAAGCATCATCCTCTTATCTATCACAATTACACCCTTATTCTACTGCTAGGGAAGCATTACATCTCTTCCAAATGCACCTAGTCTCAGACTCCTCTGTGTTCATTCAGGCTGTACCGAGCTTTTGATTACATATGGAAATCATCAGCTCCCTTGTTTTGATGGGTTTAATCCCGAGGACATACATATTCTCATCACCTTCTCACTCACCTTTTCATATCCTTACTCCTATCTACCTAAAACCTTGTTGCTCTACAATACTTTACCTTAGGACCTACACCGATCTATTTATACTACTCGCAACCTTCTTTTAACTTGCTAGCACCATAAATTTCCTTTCGTGCCTTCTCAGTTGTCCTTAAATGTAAGCAATTACTTTTGATGGTCGTTCTATCACTTGTTGCATGAATACTTGGCTTGTCTTTTTGCCCACGAATACTATAATTTCCTGTACCTTATATGATCTCAAACATCACCTTTGATGGCTTTTTTTTTACCATTCATTAGCCATGATAGGTGCCACTTTCTTATGGAGTGTATACAATATTGTGGTGAGACTGTTGTTACAGGATCATTTACTCTTTAGCTCACTATGCTTAGGTGGAAACCTTCTTCCTTATTTCCTCAGCTAGTCTTCCATTGTAGTACTTAGGGACACCTTCTGGCTCTTGTAAAGTTGCGATCTTGATATATCGTACACCCGAAGGTAATTTTCGTTATTCTTACTCGCCTATAATAATCCTTGGTTACATAAATTTATGCCTTTGTGCTCGTAGGGTTACTTCTAAGCTCAAATTTTTATTGTCTCCTTAGTGACACTCTCTCTTATTTTTATAAACCCTAAAAATGGTACCTTTAATTGCCTCAACTCCTATCTGAAATTTTTTCAAATGATTGCGATCTCGTATCTGCGAGACTGAATTCACTATGCTACGGTTCACTACATTTATCTTGCATGATCTATTGATTTATCCGTGACCTCTTGTCTAGCCATAACTGAGCTCTTCCTGAATCAACTACTAATTACTCGTTGGTCCATTCTCATATATATATATATATATATATATAATATATATATATATATGTATGTATATATTCTACATAATCCCTCTTGGGATATATCTTTTGTCTTAACTTATCTCTCACCACTAGCTCCTGATGTATCAAGTGTCCATTCACACTTATTTATCAATAACATCCTGGCCGGAAACTTTTACTGCCTCTCCCCGGTGTCGTGCTTGTATAATGTTCTGGAATCGCAACATATCTGCAGGAACTGAATAAATGCAACATCATCCCTTTCTCCTTTTTACCACATTCTACCTTTACCATTCCATAGTTAACTGAACCGCTTAACTCCGACTTAATATCATATCACACCATATTCCCCCCTTCAGGGGAGTACTAAGATTTAGTACTACGACGATCTACCTATAGTTGTTTTACCTATTCATTTTTGGCATCTTTTCACATTATCAATGAACCTTAATCACCTTATGGTAACCTTTTGTACCAGGGATAACTAAATTTCTTACGCACGAAGGTGACACCTACGGTAACTGACACACTTAGTCCCTTAAGATTAACTCTGCTCAGAGTGCTTGGTTTAGGTAAGCGACTTCCTAAATGGCCTTTAAAGGTTATTCGTCTGTTGTCTATTCTATTATTGTTGGAGCACGATCTTTGAAATTCTCACGATGTCGACAATTATCAAATCCTCCGGTCCCTAATTCATGTTCGGTTTTATCTTGTTCACCAGCCCATACTGATTTTCATTACTCTGGGGTCTAACCTTTCCTCCTGGAAATCACGTTGAAGTCACCATCTCATTTCTCGAAATAAAATATGACTTTATGGCTTATACTCTTTTATTGACTTAAGGCTTGTCACCTCTTGTATTTTCCTTCACTTGACTATAGACTCTGTCATCGTGTCATATTTTGATTTACTGTTATCACCCATATATCATATCTTACTCATGATGCTTCATTTATTTTCTTCTTATTCTCCGGATAATATTTTTTTGTCTATCACTTTATTCTGAAAACTTCAACAAAAGTTCTTTCCCTATAAGCTCCCCTAGCTTCATCTCACTGGCTCTTGGGAATGCCTAACATTCTTCTTTCTTTTTTTTTTTACTCGGTTCTAGAGTCATACTAAGGTAAATATTTGTCCCTTCTAGGATCCCACTGCCTATCTTTTGAAATTTCTGAATATTCCAGTATTCGTATCTGATTGTACTACTCTAGAGTTCACCATCTGGGTGTCTTAGAAGGACATCTATTACCACATTTGCACCACCTTTCGGAAATGTTAGTTAATGATAACAACCTATCCACAATTTTTGGGTTACTCTAACTCCAACTGGATCCTGATATCCCATCTTTCTCTTAAATAATATTTGTTAGCTCCCACGGAACATAACTGAGATGGGTGTGGCCAATTGTACTTACCTTTGTCATTGATGAAGGTACCAAAATGCATATATTTCTCTGCCTGATTTGAAAATATTGATAATCTTCATTATCTGGGTGCCTCGTATCCCTCTTCACCTTACTTCTTTTATCTAGCTTCTGAAGTCCTCATATATTTTCACCATATTCGTGAATAGATATCTGTGCCTTAAGGCTCCTTATTAAGAAGTATACACATCTTAGTACACACATGATATGTTGAAGACCTCATATTTACTCATCATAAGCATGATGTAAAATCGAGTTCCTCTGAC